>NC_134483.1:483785323-484085323 GCF_040206685.1 Ascaphus truei
TGTCACTCTCTCTCTCTCTCTCTCTCTCTCTGTCTGTCTTTCTCTGTCTCTCTGTCTCTCTCTCTGTCTCTCTGTCTCTCTCTCTGTCTCTCTCTCTCTGTCTCTCTGTCACTCTCTCTCTGTCTCTTTCTCTCTGTCTCTCTCTCATCCACTCTCTCTCTCTCTGTCTCTCTCTCACCCACACTCTCTCTGTCTGTCTCTCACCCACACTCTGAGATATTTTAACTGCCCTAAACCTACACTGAAATAACCTATTCTGCTCTCTTCCAGATCTAACGCTCGAGCTTCACATGGAAGACAACGGAATTGCCCCTAACCCAGAAGATAGGTAGGGAACACCTCCCCTCCAATGTATAACATTGCGGGAATGAGGGTTCCTGGACATTGAGGGACTGCGGATCAGGTAAGATCCCAGGCGGGATTGCTGCTTTAGATATTGTGAAGCGGGGGCGTCCAGGCACTAGTTATGGGGTTCAGGAAACTAGTCATTCACATCTAGCTTTTTTTTCTAAATCTGACACACACACACACACACACACACACACACACACACACACACACACACACACACACACACACACACACACACACACACACACACACATAACAAGGACTAATTGTAGCATAATGTAATACAATAAAAAACTAATGTCAAAAAACAATGTTGTTCTTACTAGGAATTTATTCATTTTTTTTTTTTTTTAAACGGGGCTGGGGCGGAACTTGGGTCGAGGCTTGGAGCGGGGCTAGGTGGCGAGTAGATTTTTTGTTCGGAGAGTAGATTTTCGGGTGATTTGTCAACCACTGTATATAGGCAAAAACATTATCAGGCTATGTTTCACCAAGCATATTTGTGAATCCCTCAGAAAAAACTCAGGGTTTTGTACCACCAATAGGGTTCTTTAAATGTGGGTTTTGCAAGGTTTGTACCTATGCAAAACCCATTAAAGTAATACATTAAAAAATGAACAAAGATAAACTTAAACTTAAGAGTTTCATCACTTGCAATACCAACTACATAGTCTATATTTTAACATGTGGCTACGGTAAGAGCTATATAGGTAGAACAATACACCCATTAAAAAATCGCATAATGGAGCATTTTAGAAGTATCAAAAATAAGGATCAGAGATTCCCTGTGGTGAGACATTTCTCAGAATGCCCCAGAATAAACTAGAATCGTTCAATTTTAGTGGGATAGAATATATTCAACCCCCAGTCAGACGTGGTGACCGACAGAACATCCTTAATCAAAGAGAGATGTTCTGGATATTTACAATGAACACACTGTCACCAGGAGGAATCAACGTTGACTGGGAGTTAAAACATTTTCTTTGAAATGTCCATTTCTCCCTTGCAATCTCTGACCTGCTTATTGTTATTTCATCCAGCCCTGTAATTAAGTAAATTATTGTGGTATAAAAGTATAAAAATATCATGTCTATCATTAAGTATATCTATTGTTAGAGCTTCTATTAATTAATTAATTAATTAATTTCTTCTTCATATATTTGGGTTACTCAATATTACCAAAACTAGACTTCATTTAGATTGCTCATTGTAGTAGTTTCTATCTTTGAGACCTTGGTAGATAAATGTTGATGAACATTTACATGCAAGTGACAATGATTGAAATGTTATAAGCATTAAGCATTAAAAAGGAACCAATGTAGGTTTATTATGCTCTTGCTCTTTCCCTTCTTCTCCCTTTCTTTCCTCTTCTGTTGTCTTCTCTTGCTTTCTCCCCTTTTTTCCATTCCGTGTGTATCTGTATTACAAACAAAAAAATGCTGTCATTAATATTGCAGTCTGTGATATATGGAAAGTGTGTCACATAACTGTTTAAAATTTAGATACAAAAACAAGGATACAAAAAACTGTTACAAATATATAGATATGTTGTTTAGCTATTCTGTTTAACACTTGTGATGTATGTATCAGAATTTACTATTGACCAATTGTTGGAACAACTTGAATATATTATACATGCAGTTATCAAAATGAACAAAAGTATGTATAGATGATACCGTTCTGTGGCTAACGAAATGCTTTTATTTGTGCGAGCTTTCGAGATACACTGATCTCTTCTTCCGGCGATGTTACATTGAATGAAGCAAAAGGTATACTTAAAAACAGTGTCTCTTGGAATGTTCCCCCCACACCTTACCTGCTGTTCGCAGAGGAGTGTCAGTCCACCGCATACATCCCAGAGCCTGCAGAGGTTCCGAAACGTCCAAGAAGCTCCGCGACCCCCGATAACGTCGGTGCTGTTGCTGATCCTGTGTCAGAGAGGGAAGGAGTCGCTGTGAACACTCTACTGATCGCAGAACCTGTGGAAGCAGATGACGTCCCTGTTAGGACCAGTAGGTCAGGCCAGAATCTGCACTTGTGTTAAGCATCCATGTTGTCTGTTCATAACCAGTTAAGATTCTGTAGTCAGCCTTTTGCTGAAATATAATTCCTAATGCACTCAGTTTCTGCCAAATTACATTTCCTTTCTTCCTGCTCAGGATATTGCTAAGATACTTTATGTATTGTCAGTTTCCTGCTCTTTTAGTTAAAATATAATAGACTGGTTCTATTAAAGAGGCAAAATAGTATAACTTAGTTGCTAGAGATTCAAGGTCTCTTTTGATAACAGACAATGAATAAGCTATGTATTCAGACATTGCTTGTATTGGGAGAAACACGTCCCAAAATCATGCCACTAATATGTCCTGCCCCTAAACCACGCCTCTAATCAAAGCTACGCCCAAGACACACCCAGGTTACGCCTATGTTACGCCTCTAATCAATATCTTCTTTTTCTCTCAATTATCTCTCAATATCTTCTTTTTCTGGTATAAAAGTCATTACCCTATGAGTAATAAATTGAGACAAAGGATTTGAAACCTGGCTTGCGTTACATTTCATTTCTTTCGTATTCCCGGGCCTGTAAGTTCATCAAAAATCGGAGATAACAAGTGGCAGTGCGTGAAAGCTTCCCGGGGGAGTCTGCTGCAAACGGTGCAGATGTGTATAAATCCAGTCACAAGGCCTTCAGCTTTCTTGGCAGAGGAAAGGTTTCTCTCAGTTCTGAAGCCTAGGCAGGGAAAAAGGTTTTCCTTTAGTCCCTTACCTATGGATGGCTGAGCCTTCCCCTAATTTTTTCAAACAGGAATCCAGTGTGGCCTACACCGATGCGGAACCACCAGTCGGCACCCTGTTTGGAGAGTGGCCCGGTGACCTACTTCTGGTTTAACCGGAAGTGGCGTCCTCACTGGAGTCATTGAACTCGAGAAATACACGTGCTCTTGCGAGACTGGCGCATCTGTTTCAGTCCCTATTGTTTCTGACTCACTGCTTTCCCCACTGTGGTAAAGTCGGAACCCTTACCACCTTGTGCCCCTTGTTTTGTGGTACAATGCCCCAGTCATGGACATCATGTTCCGGAGGTTTTTCCACCATCTTCAGCCAAAGGTTGTAGTAGGTCTGCCCTTTATAAACATGCCTGGCACTGTTCTTCTCCCAGTTCAGTCCCTGTTCTGTCCCCAGAAACACCGGTATCAGAGGAGGTTATGTGCCCAATCGCTACACCTGGTGTTAGAGGGTGCATTTCTGTTGACTCTGTCACCTTTACGTTTGTATTGTCTGCATTCCATAGTGACCCAGTGTGCCCTGGGTTGTCCTCTGATATGCGGGATTGGTCCTATTGGAGGGGGGATAGTGATACTGACGAATCTGAATGTACTGTGCCTATATTATCTAGAAGTAACAAAAGACCCTCATCTAGAGGATCGTTTGGGTCCTATAGAGATTCCTCTAGGGTATCGTCCTAAGTATGCCACAGTAATCGACCTTTTGGCCCTAATCCTTAATCATTGTCCAGAGAACCCTGTAAATGGTGGGACCCTATGTTTTAGGGTTATGCCCCAGAGATCAAATATACTATGTTCATGTTAGTTAGTGGTTCAATAGTGGACCAATGGAGGGAAGAATGTGCCTTCTCTCCAGAAGAATCGGCTGAGGCTCTCATCAAGAGAGAGGGAGAAATGAATCTGGGTGTCAGAACAACTACTGTAAGGGCCCCCCTATACGGTACCAAGAGGCGGACCCTAATGACCCAGGGTTCTGGGTACTACCTGGACAAGGGACTGGTCGTAAGGTACTAAGGCTTAGTTGCACTGATCGGGCCAAAAGAAATAGATTACGGCAGTCCCACGGTTATAACTTCCCCTATGTTAAGGAGCCTATAATGCAGGAGATAGAAGATCACCGGCATGAGTGGCTCAAACTAGCGGTCACTGACTATCTTGAGCACTGCGAAATGCTCAAAGAACTAGATTGGTCATCACTAGAGTCTAGGCGCAAAGTTCACCTTTCCTGTCTCACCTCAAATACTTTCTGGGCAAGCTACCCAGCTACCTGAACAAGCTCCTCACCCCTACCACATGCAGTACCTATCACCTGAGATCAGACTCCAAAAGACTATTCATGGTCCCAAGACTCAACAAAGTATCCGGACGTTCCTCCTTCTCCTTCCGTGCACCCCAAAACTGGAACAACCTACCAGAGACTCTCATATCCACCACCAGCTTAAGTTCTTTCAAATCTAAGGCTGTCTCACACTTTAATCTGGTCTGTAACTGTTTCATACGCTCATAATATATATTTTCTTTAACTGTGCATGCAATGTCTTGTATATAAATGTATACCTTGTTCATTTATGTAACTGTATTTGTAACCATGTATTATTTGTTTTACTCTGTGCCCAGGACATACTTGAAAACGAGAGGTAACTCTCAATGTATTACTTCCTGGTAAAATATTTTATAAATAAATAAATAAATAAAATAAATAAATAAATCTTCAAGCCAAGACCAGTTACGCAGAATTCTTGACTGACTCTAATATTTGTGCAACCATGAGGGAATGGCTCATAGGGTTGTGTATATATATGGACAGTGGAAGTTCACCAACAAGCGGGTGCCCCTAAGGTATACTCTGTTTGGGTGAAGGACTTCGAGGGGTGGGCTGTTAATAAGCCTGATCCCAAGTATTATAAATAGTGTTCTCCACTCTGCCAGTTAAAGACTATAGTATGTATCATCGCTGTAGTCAGTGGGTGATTTGTGTTTTTGTGACTATAATTTGTATGGTTTGTGTAATCTATGTTATCATTCAGGTCCTGGACTGACAGATGGTGCACCAAATTTGGTCCCAAGCGAGGAGGTTGTGGATTTCACTCAGGGGAGAGTGTAACAGAGTATGTCTTTTCTGCCTATCTTTCCCCGCCCTGTTATGTAAGTCCTGCTAGCTGCAGGCTGTATGGGGTTAATCTGTGGGCTTGTTGACCCCCTCATGACCCTCGTATGAGTGACATAAGTAAGATGGTGACTCATGGCCCGTGTAAGCCTATCTGGTATAGGTATAGACCATGAGCCCACCCATTCTTGTTCCTCCTAGGAAGGAGTGCCAAATTTACTGAGTCCTGCTCTGGAGGTGGAAGAGAGAGCATTATAGCTGAGAGTCTCTCCCATGGCAGGATGAGCATGCTCAACCCCAGCCTTTGTGCTGGGGGAACATCTGATTCAGCCACAGATGCCCTGTAAGATCAGGGGCAATCACATCCAGAGGTCTGGGACTTCTGAGACTCTGCATCGCTGTAAGGAAGATCTGCAGTGGGTGCATACCATGCAATAAAGACCCTTGTTATTACACTTCTGTCTAAGTGTCACTCCCTGGACAGGAGGGAGACAAATTCATTAGTGGGGTCTGATCTCTAGAAACCCCGGAGCCCACTATGGCTGGAGGTGCTAATACCATGAGAAGAACTACAGAAAGAAACTAAGCCTGTCATGATCTCCAAACCATCGCAGATACAACTCAGGTCTCCTGATCCTAACAGGTATCTGCACCACACAACAGGTAGCAGAAGCTTTGTATCTCCCCCTGGGGGGGATGGGGGAGGGAACAGTGATATATATATATATACACACATACACACATACACATACACACATACATACAAAAAGGAAACAAATAATGCCCCATAGTTGATAATTAATGAGACAGATAAAAACATATAAACATACAAATATTTATAGAGCAGCAGTAAAAAACAAAAAGATGCCTGTCAATAAGCTGCAATTATATAGGAAATTGTAAATCAATAGCAACGACACTGTATTGGAGGGATATGATAAATCAAGGGAGAATGATCAGATGTAATGTGTATCAGTGGTAGTCCAAGAACCAGAATCAAAATGCTATCCTGAGGTTAAATTCAATGCTGTGTGTTGGGGCTTATGTATGTTCTCACCCACTTGTAGATTTAGAGAGTAACCATAAATCCGTCAGCTGTGTCTCCTTCTTCCTGGAGACCGCAAGTATGCTGATACGGATATCAGATGGTAACAGTGTGATCACTCCTGCTCAAACAAAATCCCCGTGGAGGAGGGGGAAGGTGAAGGGAGGGGGGGATGAGGAGGGGTATACTCACATAGCTAGTCCTCAGTCCATCAGCGTTTTGCAGCAACACAAGGATCCCACACTCCCTCTTGAACAGACAGTTGTTTACCTTTAACTCTGTTCAAACAGCAAGAAGCCACCTCACAGACCCTGCTCCGCTTGTAGATTACTGAACCACCACACTTAAATTTTCATAGAGGATTCTCCCTTCCCTCAGTGCTCTTTTGCAAGAAAGTCCTTCATGCAGCTGACGTGTTTCGTCAGAAGGGGTACTGACTTCCTCAGAGGTGTGTCTAAGATGCAGCAGCTGTTAATCTTTTATAATGGTGCAGCAAAACCTGATATTTATGATATACAAGTTATTTTTGTTAATTATGTGATTTTTTAAAATTATTAGTATATTTTATATGCTGGTTGTATTGCACCCCAGCATTTGATCTCATGATTATGTTTTTGAACACCATACCCTTTTTATTGGTTGGATTTTCTACCAATCGGGTTTTGCTGCACCACTATAATAGATTAACAGCTGCTGCATCTTAGACACACCTCTGATGAAGTAATCAGTAATCAGAAGTCAGTGTTCGATAAGAAAAACCTTAAGTAGCGATCAGTCTTTTTTTCGCATTGCCCCTCCTGCCGGAGAAACAAGAGGGTATTGGGGTGTGGTCCCTGATTTTTGCAGTATGTTTGATCATGGCAACTTCAAAAGGAGAAAGGTCGGGTTTAATCGATATAAAATTTGTCAATCCCAATCCAGCAATGTAACAGCGCATGATTCTTGTCGAAAAGGTGAGCGCATAGAAAAAGAAAGAAAGATTGAGCTGCAATTTGAAGGGCCAATATACCACATTTGTGTTTTTAGGCTCCTATGTGTGTTTATATACATCTATATTTTTAAGTGTTAAAGGGGAGCGCCGTAGTTTCTCTCCACTTCTCCTTAATGTAACAGTGCAGGCAACAGCGCCAGCATGGCTTACAATAACGCCCACCAGAAGGGCATGCATGTATTCTGCAGGCGGAGGCGATGAGCGTGGAGGATCCCAGTGTGTGCTTGGTTTTGGAACAGTGAAGGTAGAATAAGGCACCTCCAGGCCACCCTCCTGCTCCTTCATCGGACATACAGAGGCAGGGACAAAAAGCAAAGAATAGATCCCGGCAATGTTATTCTCCGTCTTATCCAAACGCCTATCCATATTCAACATTGTCTCCAATAGAAGATCAATCTTTTGCACAGTTGAGTTTTCAGGGTTTTTGACCCTGAATTTTGAGTGCGTGCAAATAAGCTGGATTTGGTGTGAGGAGTGCTGTTGACATCTGCGTGGATGGGTGCTGGAGCAGATGAGCTGGGGGTTCCCAGCAGAGCATTGTAGTGGATGGATGCTGGAGCAGATGAGCTGGGGGTTCCCAGCAGAGCATTGTAGGGGATGGTTGCTGGAGCAGATGAGCTGGGGGTTTCCAGCAGAGCATCAGAAGGGATTGGTGCTGGAGAAGATGAGCTGAGGGTTCCCAGCAGAGCAGCGACGTGGGTGGTTGCTGGGTCAATTTCGGGTGACCAAAGCCTTTGCTTTAAGTATATGGCAGCCATTTTCTTCTTCACATAATAAGGCCCAGGGGTTTTAGCCTTTGGAGTCTTCGAAACATTTTCTTTATTCTCCATTGGCTTTGACTTAGAAACAGCTTCCGCCTTTTGCTTTCACGTGGTCAGCACGTCAGAAGCAGCAGGTTCCTGTGTCCATAGAATCGGGTTTGACCCATGGATGCAGATGGAATAATGCACAATGCAGTATCTGGACAAGAGCAAGTTCAGATAGAGATCAGGATGTTGTAGGCCATGCAATTTGTGTTACCTTTTATCCACTGTGTCCCTATTTGAATTTTTTCGTGGGCATGAACACGAGCTGCTAGTGTTAAAAGTGGGCATATTGTGTACTAAACCTGTCGAGCGAGGCTGAGGCCCATTAAATTAAAGTATTAATACACCATCCATTTTGTTGATTCAATGCACATTGAATACACATCGAATATGCATTCAATATACATTCCTCTGTGCTTGATTTTTTATTCTAAAAGCCATGATGCCAAAGAAAAGGATTTCAAAGGATCTCAGCATGAAAATACAGGATATTTACAAGAATGGACAAGGAATTTTACAGATCAAACGCTGCTTAGTTGCTTCAGGTCTCGGTTTAACAAAAAAGCGCAGTCAGTTATCATGCCCATGGTAAGGCAAAAAGTGTAAAAAGGAGTCCTACAGTCACTACAGAGTAAGTATTTTTGTTTTCTTTACTGTACAGTATGTACTGTAATTAAACTATTACTGTTAAAATGCATTAGTGTGTTTTACAGTACTTTTTCCTAGCAATTATTTTAGAGAAAAAAATTGTCCTATTACTCTAATAACGTCTTGTATGCATGTTTTTAATATTTCATCAATTTTTAAATTCTTAAAATCACTTACTTTTTATTTTGACTGTATACTGTACATGTACTGTATGAGGTGGCATAGTCTCATTTTTTTGGGGGTGGGTTTATACCATTGAAAACCTTCACCTTTTGCTACAGTATGTTGGCTTGTTCTGCTTTGCATACTGCTTATGGAAATATTTCAGTTACACACCCATGTTATTTACAGCATGTACTGCAGTGAACCTTTATTGTAAAACTGTTCAAATGATGTCTTTGAACTACAGTGTATTACTGCACCGACACACTTTATTCGAGCAAATACCCGGTATGTACCTGGCAGATACCTGGAATGTGCCGCTCCTCACCTCTGACAAGCCCCGTTGCATTTGCCTTCCCAGCCTGGGTTCATGCCTGGCTGATGGGCGGCTGATCTGTTAAATGATAATGATTAGGATTTAATAGGCTGCAATGCTTCGCGTGTCTACCAGATGGCATAAATTCATGAATTGTAATGCAGTATATATATATATACTGTGCAGTATTGCAGCCAGCGGGAATAAAATGCTTCAATCCCTGCTTGGAAAATACCTCAATGCACTCGGGCAGAAAACAGTCACAAACCTCAATACACCCGGGTATACCCGAATTCGTGGGACTAGCCAAGCTCGAATAAAGTGTGTCGCCAGTGTATCCTGCACACTTGGACTTGCAAAGTTGCACCTTATCCCCTCAGAAAGCATACTGTTGCAGAAGGATATTCAACAGCTTATCGACACCTCTCCCAGAGCGATACAAGACATTCACACATTCTCATTCTTTTTCAGGCTGCATTGCATATTGTATTGTACTGTATGTCTTTATTTATATAGTACCAAAAGTGTACTCAGCGCTTTACAAAGAATACAGTCCAGGGAATTTTAATAATACAATAAGTGCAGCAAATAAGCAATAAGTGCAGCAAAATCAGAAATAGGAAAGGAAATCCCTGCCCCGAAGAGCTTACAAAGGGAAAAAGTGTTGTAGATGGCAGTGCTTGGTCACAATGGGTGGTAGGAGTGACTGAGTGTGGAACAATACCATCAGTGCAGGCTATTGGGATGCTTGATTTGTTGGGTAAGTTTTAAAGTTAGTAAGTATTACATTTATTTTATAGAAAATTTGGGGCCTACTGTAAAAAATTATTCTGTTTTCCTTTACACTGTAGGACGACAACGCTTCTGGTGGACCAAATAATTGAAAATGATGAGAGGTGCGCAGCAAGGGTCAAGACTGCTCTGGAAAAAAACCACAAGCATCTGAGACCAGCATCAGGCAGATGAGACGCAAATTGGGATGGAAATATGGACGTGTAAAGTAAGTATTTTACTGTGACAAATGAGTAAAAGTGTGGTTTTACTGTACCTGTAAAATTATTCCTTGTCATTACAGATCATATCCAATGATAAGGGACACCAACAAGATAAAAAGAGTGGACCAGGCACGGGCATGATACGAAAGTGACGAGACTTTTCAGGATGTCATCTTTACTGACGAGACAACTGTAGCTCTTGAGAGATTTGCCACGTTTGCAATTCCACAAAAAAGGACACCTAGCTCTGAAGCTGCGTCCCAAGAACCCAGTGAAGATGCATGTGTGGGGTGCGATCTCTAGACGTGGACCAGGATGCATCATCATCTTTGAGGGTAGAATAATGCACAAAGTCACAAGTTATGTCTTATGCACTGTACAACTGTAGTGTACAGTATTTGGTACATTTTTCTTTTCTTTTTTCTTTTCTTGTTCCAGGAATCATGGTTAAAGTATTTTTCCAAAAGCAAATAGTCCCCGAGATTGTTGTATGTATGTATGTATATCTTTATTTGTATAGCGCCATAAAATGTACATAGCGCTTCACAGTAGTAATACATGTCATATAAATAACAAATAACAAATATAAATAACACATCATGGGAATAAGTGCTTCAGACATACTGTAAAAGTAACATTAAGGAAGGAGTCCCTGCACCGAGGAGCTTACAATCTAATTGGTAGGTAGGGAGAACGTACAGAGACAGTAGGAGGGAATACTAGTAAGTGCGTCTGCAGGAGGCCAAGCTTTGTGTCATGTGTCCATGATTATCCAGTGCTACTCATATGCTTCTTTAAGCAGATGTGTCTTAAGGTGGGTCTTAAAGGTGGATAGCGAGGGGGCTAGTCGGGTATTGAGGGGAAGAGCATTCCAGAGGTGTGGGGCAGAAAGTGAGAAAGGTTTAAGGCGGGAGAGAGCTTTAGATACAAAGGGGGTAGAAAGAAGACATCCTTGAGAAGAACGCAAGAGTCGTGATGGTGCATAGCGAGAAATTAGGGCTGAGATGTAATGAGGGGCAGAAGAATGTAAAGCTTTAAAAGTGAGCAGTAGAATTGAGTGTGAGATACGCGATTTAATCGGAAGCCAGGAGAGGGATTTCAGCAGGGGAGACGCTGAGACAGATTTAGGAAAGAGTAGAGTGATTCTGGCAGCAGTGTTTAGGATAGATTGTAGGGGAGACAGGTGAGAGGTAGGAAGGCCGGACAGCAGGAGGTTGCAGTAATCGAGACGTGAGAGAATGAGGGCCTGAGTCAGAGTTTTAGCAGTTGAGTAACAGAGGAAAGGGCGTATCTTTGTGATATTGCGGAGGAAAAAGCGACAAGTTTTAGAAACGTTTTGAATATGAGAGGAGAATGAGAGAGAGGAATCAAGTGTGACCCCTAGGCAGCGTGCTTGGGCTACTGGGTGAATGATCGTATTTCCAATAGCAATGTGGAAGGATGTAGTAGGGCCAGGTTTGGGAGGTAGTATAAGGAGCTCTGTTTTTGCCATGTTAAGTTTCAGTCGGCGGATGGCCATCCAGGATGATATTCCAGAGAGGCATTCAGAAACTTTGGTCTGTATAGCAGGTGTAAGGTCAGGGGTTGAAAGGTAAATTTGTGTGTCGTCAGCATAGAGGTGATATTTAAACCCAAAAGATGTGATTAGGTCACCTAGAGAGAGTGTGTAGAGAGAAAAGAGAAGGGGTCCCAGGACAGAGCCCTGGGGTACCCCCACAGAGAGATCAATAGAGGAGGAGGAGGTGTTAGCAAAAGAGACACTGAAGGTACGATGGGAGAGGTAAGAGGAGATCCAGGATAAAGCTTTGTTCCGAATACCAAGAGTATGGAGAATGTGAAGGAGAAGAGGGTGGTCCACGGTGTCGAATGCTGCAGAGAGGTCGAGTAATATGAGCAGAGTGTAATGACCTCTGTCTTTGGCAGCGTGGAGGTCGTCAGTTATTTTAGTGAGGGCTGTTTCAGTAGAGTGAGCAGTGCGGAAGCCAGATTGTAGAGGGTCTAGTACAGAATAGGTGTTGAGAAAGTGTAGCAATCGAGAGAATACAAGACGTTCAAGGAGTTTGGAGGCAAAAGGCAGGAGGGAGACAGGTCGATAGTTAGAAGGACAGGTAGGGTCAAGCTTGCTGTTTTTGAGTAATGGTATAACGGTTGCATGCTTGAAGGATGAAGGAAAGGTACCAGAGTAGAGGGAAGAGTTAAAGATCTGTGTGAGCATAGGGATTATAGAAGGAGCAAGAGGTTTTAGGAGATGGGAGGGAATGGGGTCAAGTGGGCAAGTGGTAGAGGGCGAAGAGGAGATCAGCAGTGATACATCCTCCTCCGAGATAGCAGAAAAAGAGTCAAGAAAGACAGGAGGAGAGTTGGGAAGCATTGTGGGATGGGAGGAGGCAACAGATGGGATGTTCTGCCGTATGGACTCCACCTTTTTCTTAAAAAAGTCAGCAAAGTCCTGAGGTGAGATGAATGAAGAAGAGGAGGCAGCTGAGGGTGGTTTGAGTAGAGAGTCAAAGACAGAAAAGAGACGGCGTGGGTTAGACTTGTGTGTGTTGATTAGTGATGAAAAGAAGGTTTGTTTAGCCTGAAAGAGGGCAGAGTTGAAACAGGATAGCATAAATTTGTAGTGAATGAAGTCTGCGAGCGTATGAGATTTCCTCCAGAGGCGTTCAGAGGAACGAGTGGAGGAACGCAGCATGCGTGTGTGGGAGTTTAGCCAGGGTCTGGGGTTAGAAGGGCGAGGACGGCAGAGAGAAAGTGGGGCATGAAGATCAAGAGAGGAAGATAAGGCAGAGTTGTAGTTCCTGACCAGGTTGTCAGGGTCTGAAGCGGAACTGAGAGAGGAGAGGGAGGAGCGTAAAGTGGAATCAAGAGCTGGTAGGTTAATAGAGTGCAGTTTTCTGCAAAAACGAGGGCGAGATGGAGATGGAGATGGAGAGAAGCGAGAGAGAGAAAATGAGATGAGGTGATGGTCAGAGAGAGGAAAAGGGGAAATGGAGAAGTCGGAGAGAGAGAAGTTTTTAGTGAAAACCAGGTCTAAGTAGTGGCCATCCTTGTGGGTGCTGGCTGCAGTCCACTGTTGAAGGCCAAAAGAAGAGGTTAGAGAAAGAAAGCGGGAAGCCCAGGGGAGAGAGGGGTCATCAATGTGGCAATTGAAGTCCCCAAGGAGAAGAACAGGGGAGTCTGAGGAGAGAAAGAAAGAGAGCCAGGATTCAAAGTGAGAGAGAAAGGCAGAAGGGGGATGAGTAGAGGAAGGTGGGCGATAGATGACCGCCACATGGACCGGGAGAGGAGAGAAGATCTGGACTGTGTGAGCCTCGAAGGAGGGAAAAGCAAGAGAGGGGGGAATAGAAACTGTTCTGTAACGGCAGAGAGAGGAGAGCAGGAGCCCCACGCCTCCACCCCTGCCATCAGGGCGTGGAGTGTGGGAGAAGGAAAGGCCACCGTAGGAGAGGGCAGCTTCCAGAGCAGAGTCAGACTGAGTGAGCCAGGTCTCAGTTATAGCAAAGAGAAGCAGGGAGTGAGAGAGAAAGAAGTCATGCACAGAGAGGAACTTGTTAGAGAGGGAGCGAGCATTCCAAAGTGCACAGGAGAAAGGGAGAGAGGAGGGAGGGTGGCAGGGGATGGGTATGAGGTTAGAGGGGTTGACACCAGAAGGAGTAGAAGTTGCATGTGGAAGGCGAGGACGAGAGCAAGTAGAAATAAGGCAGGGACCAGGATTGGGAGAGATATCCCCAGAAGCAAGGAGGAGAAGCATGGACAGAAAGAAAATGTGTGAGGATGATTTGTAGGGGTGTGTTTTAGTGCAGGAGGTATAGCTGTGTGGTGACAGAGGGCGCAGGTAAGAGAGGAGTTCATATGAACTGAGAAGTGGTGAAGTAAGGAGAGATGGCGAAATATGAATAGAGCTAGAGACATGATGAGGCTGGTGGAAGGAAGTGCATAATTTGAAAATAAGTGAGGTTACAGTAAATATAAAAAGTAAAGGTGGCATCACAGCAATAGTAATGTGTTGAGATGTGCAGTGTGGGATGATAACCTTCTTTCCAGCGTAGTTCAAATGCAGGAATCAGAAGCAGTAGAGTGTGTCCACTTTTTCCACTTCTTTTTGAACTTCCTTTTTTAAACTTCCACTACTTAAAAGCATTTCTGCTTAAGAGCAAAGGCTGCAAGCAGCAATGGCTGTTGTAAGTTTACTTATATACATTTAGAAAGTCACCTGGTTGGTACAACAAACATAATTAGCACATGTGAGGGATGTTAAACCAAATTGTTTTTCAAAGGTGGGTGTTGTCTTGCACAAGTGTGAAAGATGAATTAAATTAAGGCAATAGGGGGATGATTTCCACACAGACAATTTGAGATGTTTTACCTAAATTGAAGTAAAATTAGCTAAATAGACAGCAGGGTATGAGGATTGCAGGACACACAGACAATTTGAGATGTTTTACCTAAATTGAAGTAAAATTAGCTAAATAGACAGCAGGGTATGAGGATTGCAGGACACACAGACAATTTGAGATGTTTTACCTAAATTGAAGTAAAAATAGCTAAATAGACAGCAGGGTATGAGGATTGCAGGACACACATTAGGCATAATTTCCAATCTGGGCACCGTTTCATCCAGGACAATGACCTGAAACACACGGCCTCTTTTGCCCATATTCTTGCGAGTGGTTTCATCTGGGTAAAGACGCCACCGGAGTAAGTTTTCCAGTGTACTGTTTCTCATTGTTTTACACTGTTTATAGCTCTTTAACTAATTCACCTCCCCCCCCCCTCCAATTGCAGATCACCAGATTTGAATCCCATCAAATTGGTATGGCATCAGATGAAGGATCATATCAGAAAATTTGTGAAACCATCCAAAACAGATGAATTGGAATAATGAATTTCTGGAACAACTTACTCACCGTACAACGATGCAATAAATATATAGATCATATAGCTAGTGTGTTGCCCGTTCTTTTACAGCGTAATGGGCAGGCCACCGGAATGTATTAAGGTACTGTACTGTACTGTAGTATGTAAGTACAGGTACAGTAAGTATGATACAGGTAAGTATGGCACTAAAAATATATATGTACAGGATGTACACGGTACAGTACATTTGTATTAGACATGTGTGTGCTGTCTAACCTACAGTAGTATAGTTATAGTTATACAGTATATAGTTAGTCCAATATAGATAAAATGCAGGAATTATCCCCCCTCCCACTAATACTGCAGGTAAGACACAGTGCTCCAATCCATGAATTGTTATAGTTATACTGTAGTTATGAAAAGTTCAGTCCGCGCTCTGGCTCTTTAAACTTGGAGTGTTGGTCCCTCTCAGTTCTCTTGCTGCTTCTGTGTTTATGAGGTGTCTCCCCCACCTCCAAATGTGGTCTCCACCGGAACCCCGATGGTGATACCAATATCAGCAAAACAAGAAAAAACACAAAAGCGCACCAAGATGAGAGATAGATATTGTATTAGCAACAAATAATAAAATTAGTAACTTACATATAAAATTTCTTTAATAATCCCCGATTCTGGTGTCTATCACAGGAGTAGGGCATCACATAGGAAGTATGAAGGGTAATCTCAGTTCTGAGAGATCAGACCCGCGCGCTGGGGCTGTCTCTGTTCACTCTCCTGTCCTCCACGTGTGGTAGCGTGGTGCAGAGTGTAGCACACATGTGCAGGAACCGGGGCCTTCAATAGGTGTCCTTAGGATGCCTGTCCGTTTTTGATAGCATAGAAACGATCGGAAATAAGCAGGAACGGTACACTTGAGTGTGTACTGGTGGTGGGTAGTAAAACCGCCAGCCACAACAGTCGCGACGCGTTTCGTTTAACAAAGTAAACTTCTTCAGGCGATATGATAGACACCAGAATCGGGGATTATTAAAGAAATTTTATATGTAAGTTACTAATTTTATTATTTGTTGCTAATACAATATCTATCTCTCATCTTGGTGCGCTTTTGTGTTTTTTCTTGTTTTGTTATACTGTAGTTATATTGTATATAGTTTGACAGTAGTTATAGTCCAATATTGTGAAATACTCAATGCCTTTAATGCACTTTAATGCACTATTTTTTTTCTTTTCAGAGCTGCAGCACTATAGGAAGGGGGGCCATGTGCAAAAGTATTCTACTGTGTGTATATGGTAGTAAAAGTCAGTAATATACACTAGTCCCCCTCTCTCTCAATGACAAAAGATCTACAGACTGCAATGCAGCCATTATGAAGAAGATAAAGACAAGATTGTAAATTTGGAGGAAGAGGCGACCTACTGTATTTTTGTATTAATCATTTTTCCATGATTATCCTGCACAAATAAAACAATCCCTTCCTTAAATTCATGAGAATCATTTGAACTGTGTGTGTGTGGGGGGGGGGGGGAGGGGATTGATGTGCTACTACTCCAGTTTACACATTTAAACAAAGCCTGGAAATGAACCTGTACTCTAATTCATTCAACTTCTATTGAATCACTCTGGGGGAGGTGTCGATAAGCAGTTCAATCACTTTGGTTTTGTTACGCCGAGTAGCCCGCAGACCAGACCTGTCCTTAGAACTGAGGTGGCAGGTATGAAATGTATGAATACACACACCGACAGAGCGAGGGACGTGTCTGGGTTGTGGTATTAGATGGTGCCAGGCCAGATGGGGAGTAATGCGTGAATACTTGCCGGTACCGTTTTTTCCAGAAGAATGGTTGTTGCCGTTGCCGTTGCCGAGATCAGGGGTAGGAGTAGAATGGAAGGATCGAGGTGAGAGCCATGGTTGTAGGGAGCCAGAAGGTACGTAAATAGGAACAATCCGAAGTCGAGAGCCAAAGGAGGAAGTCTGCCAAGCCGCGTCAAAACCGAGAGAATCAAAGAACAAGCACTGTGAATCACCCATACAAAAACTATGACGAGCAAGGAAGCACAGAACAGAGAGGGTATATAAAGCTGGAACAGCCAACCAGGAGAGGGGGCGTGCCTGGAGGAGTCCAGGGATCTTCAGCGCATTGGCTGCTATTCCTAGAGCCCAGGTGATACTCAGCAAGAGCCAGATTGTAATCGTGCGGTGTTTGGGGGTGGAGCCTGAGCGGAGATAATTTCAGGGGCTGTTGTGTGTGCGCTGTAAGTCCGACGTGCGCATGAGAGGAAGCAACGTGGGGTGCACGTGTGCGCACGGAGCGGCGATTCCGTGCCGATGGCTGCGGCATAGAGCGTGGAGGAAGTACCTCGTGGAGTGTCCTACCATACCGAGGGGTAAGTGATGCAGCTGAATGGGGCTTGCGTGGTTGTAGCAGAAGGGTCTGAGCAGTGTAAGGGGAGAGCTGTGAGTTCTGCCTGTGGTGAGGTGTGCTCACATTCCTAACAGGTTTGTAAGGCTTACAGTGTGTGTATGTGTGTGTGTCTGTGGGGGGGGGGGGGATGGTATGTATGCCGGATTATTAGTTCAAATATATCTTTTGAACAGGTCATAAGATTGTTTTGAACCCCACCCCCCAAATAAAAATTACAGTTTGCCACCCACCTCATAAAGTACAGTATACATGACTGTAGTGTATAATTAAAAAGCTACTAAGTGATTCTAAGAAAAGCAAAAATTGTTATGCAAGCCCATGTCGAGAAACAAAAAAAAGTGATGTAATTTTATAATTAAAAGTCATTCTCGACAAATCCCCTAGAAGGATTTACAGTATAACACTGACCCGGGTGTGCAGGATTATACCTGTACCTGTAGTTCAAAGACATACACGCATGCGCCTAAATTTGATGACACGCTTATGAGTTTCAACAAGGTTCCAATGAAACATACACACATGCGCCTAAATGGGATGACACGTATATGCGTTTCAACAAGGTTCCAATGAGACATACACACATGTGCATAAAATAAAAACAGTATGAAAAGAATAGCAAGCCTATAGTAGCAAAGGTTGAAAGTAATGAATAATAAATAATACATATAGAATAAAAGATATACATTTTTATTTTTGGGGTTTCTTAGCAGAGACATACTATACACGCATGAGCGGAAAAAATATTTAACATTCGGAAGAAGAAGCGATGTTGTATTTTTGTATTACTCCTTTTCCCTTTATTATCCTGTACAAATACAACACTTAATTCGTACAAAATACTTCTTTCCCATGTATACCATACAGTATGAACTCGTAACGTTAATCTTCAAATTACAATTACACACACACTTGCAGAACTGTACGGCAAAAAGACAGATTGAATTGCTATTAGATTTTTAAGACAACAACTCGCGATCGCCCACTTGAGTTTCTTGACGGTATTGCAGACCGCGCTAAAATGCAAGTACGTTTGGAAGTAATCGCGCGCCATCAGATGGGTATTCCAAGGTATACACCGCTAAAATAATGGCTGCTGCATTTGTAAATGCAGGTATTCCTCGTAAACACAAACGATGTTCCAATTAATATTTCTCAACTGATGATGCAATTGCAATTGCCGCATTTATGGAAACCTGTTGGTAAATTCGATTTTTTCTGTTTAGACATAAAGACTAGTAGAGAGATGATAACCAATAGTTTTCGCTTTTTTGTATACAGTACAAACTTAGGAAAAGTCTGCATCATGGTTCCTATATCTTTATCGATATGTAAGATACTCCAATGTTTTTCTATAATTGCTTTAATTTGGCTAGCTTGGTTACTATAAGTAGTGATAAATAATGGTACCGCTGTATTGTTGTTATTGGCCTCACTAGCTGATGTCAGTCTATTCTGTTTGTTTTTATTGGTCTTTTTTAATAGTTCTAAGTGGTTCGTTTCTAAAGCTCGCATGTATGCTGTATATCTTTATCACAATAACCTCTGTCACTAAATCTTGAGTTCAATATCTCAGACTGTTTTATGAACATTTCATCGGTAGAGCATACTGTCGCGGCTGAGTTTATTCTAACATTTACCCGGTCTCGGCAGTGACAGATAACGGGCGCGCGCCGAGGTGTCCCGTGCGCGCGCCGGAGCCTCGGAGGATCGGCCCTCCGATCAAGGCATCTCCCTCCCCTCTCCGGGTCCACCGGGTCCCCCGGAGCCCCCCACCGCCATCCCCCACATCTCGGGACACCAGGACTCCCTTTGGGGAGCCCTGGGCACGCACGCCGTGCACGCACGCTCCCGATGAAGCGTGACTGCGCATCGGTGAAGCGCGGCACGCCGAGGGGATTCAACATGAAAGCCGGGAAACCTGGCGGCTTGCGGCTCTAGCCGCATTCGAATAAACTGTGTCGGAACTGTATGCGTCGCAATCTGAGATATTGTCCCACTGGAATACCACGTAACAGTGACCTGGGGTGGCTACTATCAGCTCTAAGCAGAGAATTGCGGGCATGGGATTTACGAAAGATATCCGTCTGTATGATAAAGTTGACATCTATATACAAGTTGAGATCCAAATAACTGAAGTGATTGGCATGATATAATTAAGTAAATCTCAAATTGTAAGTGTTTTGGTTAAGGTAATCAATGAATGCCAGTAAAGTGTCAGAGTCTCCGTTCCATATAAAAATAAGGTTTTCTATGTACAGTAACGACGATAAAAAATAATATGTTTACGATACGGATTAGTGTCACCGAAAATGTGAATGTTTTCCCAGTAACCCACTAAAAGATTAGCATAGGATGATGCAAAAGATGTGCCCATAGCGGTGCCCTGTTTTTGAAGATAATAGTGCTGATCAAACAGAAAATAATTGTGTTGTAATAAGAATATAATTGAATCCAAAAGAAAAATGATTTGTGGAAGGTGTAAATTAGATTGGTTCAAAAAATGTGTGATAGCTTGAATCCCTAATTGGTGATTAATAATAGTATATAAGGATGTAACATCTAGTGTTACCCATAAATAAGTGTGACACCAAGGAATATCTTTAATGATTGATAATAAATGTGATGAATTCCTAAGATAGGAAGGGAGACTCTTAACTAAAGGTTGCAAATAAACATCCACGTACCTAGATACACCATCTCCCAAAGATCCAATGCTCAATATAACTGGTCTGCCAGAAGGGCAGTCCAGAGACTTATAGATCTTTGGGAGATGGTGAAAAATAGGCACAGTGGGAAAACGATAGGAAAGATACTGTGATTCCTGATTATATAAAACCCGCAATTCTCTGCCAAGATCAACCAGATCATTGAGTTCCGTGAGATATAGTGTGGTGGGGTCCCCATCTAATTTGCAGTAGGAGTCTGTAACGGATCGGGGGACTCGCTCTACCCAGCGTGTCCCTGTCACTTTGGTTCCTCCAGCTAACCCTCTCCTTTCCTTGCCTTCCCGATCTCTGCCTCATCCCCTCGCGGCACGGTCACGCTCCGGTTCGCGGTCTGCGCGCACGCGCGGTCCACTCACTGTGCGCGCACGGTCCCGGTCCCTGGTCTCCCGTCAGGGGACTCACGCCCCTAAACATACATCCGTCTCCCTACCTGGTTCCTTCGCTCCTTCCCCCTCTCATACTCTCCAGCCGAGCACCTCCTCCGCGATCCTTCCCCCACGTGCTGATACTCGCGCGTCGCACGCGCGCGACTGTGTTACAGAGGGGTGCGCACTCGCTCTACTTACCAACCCTCCCCAGGTATTGGCTCCGCCCCCCGGAGCTTGCAGGCTATTACCCAGGATTACCTTCCTGTCTCCTCCTCTGCTTTCTCACACCTATCCCTACAAGCTCCCCGTCAAACCCCAGCTCCACCCCTTCCTGCTATTTGTCCTCCCTCCTTTATAACCCCAGTATGTCCACTCTTTCCTTGCTCTGCATAGCTTTCCTGTAGCCCTGTGTGTGCAGTGTCTATGCCCTGCTCCCTTATCTGTTTCAGCTCTGGTTCCTGTCCCTGCCCCTGTTTGGATTCCCTTGGTTTGAACTTGAACTCTGCTTTGGACTTTGACTATGTTGCCATCTCCTGCCCTTGAACTCTGCTTTGGACTTTGACTACGCTGCTTCTCCTGCCCTTGAACTCTGGCTTTCGGACATCACTATGCTGCTTTCTCCAATCCCTGGATTCTGGCTCTTGGACAATACCTTCCGACCTCTGGCGCCCCGGACGCAGCAAGTATAACGTTAACCCTTACTCACCAGGCTCGGCAACGCAATTACCACACTCTGGGCACACCCTCACTGCTGTGGGTGAGTGTTATACCCTTACCCACCTCAGTACTGTGGACTGGCCAGGTCTGCAGGCATACAGACATTACATTATGCATAGCCCAACCAATGCAGACCCCCCTGATGTGGGCCAAGGTGTTTCCATGGAGCACTGGCAATTTCTAAGCAATCAACTCACTGATGTCACTGAGAAACTTTCTACCTTCTACCTTTCTCCGGGAATCTCCTGTGACACCACCTACCCCGGGCCCAATACCCCCAAGTAATCCGGGACCACGTATTCCACACCCCAATCGGTATGACGGGGACCCCCTCGCTTGTCGGGGATTCCTGAATCAGTGCGAGGTCTAATTCGAAATGTCCCTGTCCATCTTCCCTACTGGTCGTTCCATGGTGGCCTACGTTTATGCCCTACTCACTAGCGACGCCCTCGCATGGGCTTCTCCCTCATGGAACACCAATCAAAACTAACCCAAGATTATCTCAAATTCTGGCATGAGTTCCAACAAGTTTTTTGATACACCGGCGCGTAGGGAGACTGCTGTTTTCTCTTTATTCCATCTCTCCCAGGCTCGTAGGTCAGCTGCAAGATACGCGGTGGAGTTCCGCACTATCGCCGCAGAGACCCAGTGGAACAATGAAGCTCTCGCTGCGGCATACTGGCATGGTTTGTCCGAATCTCTCAAGGATGACCTTGCAGCTCACGCCCGGCCTTCATCTCTCGAGGAACTCATCGCTCTCAGTATCCAGATGGATCAGCGCACTCAAGAACGACGCCACGAGCGTCACCGCTCTTGTTCTCTCTCATCTTTGCCTGTTTCTCTTAGGTATCCTCCACTGCCCTTTCCTGCGTTGGACGCTCCCAAACCGATGCAAATTGGTAACCAACAACTTCGGGCCACTGAGAAAGCACGGCGTCGGGAGAAGGGTCTCTGCTTTTACTGCGGTTCTCCAGAAGACCAACTTCGCCAATGCCGCTTGAAACCGGGAAACGGGAATGCCCAGTAAAGGTAGAGGGGCTTCTACTGGGTACTATCTCTCCTTGCCCCTCTCTCCCTAAGGAACTACCGAAGTAGATAATCCTCCCCATAACCCTTGTGGGTCCTGATCTCCAAATAGAAGTTGAAGCGTTCATCGACTCCGGGTCTGGTGGCAACTTTCTTGATCACGCCTTCGCTTGCAACAACCAAATTCCGCTAGTCAAGAAAAAGGCACCCATCGGTCTCGAGGCCATTGACGGTCGACCGCTTCAACCAGCATTCATCATTTGGGAATCCATTTCACTTACCCTGACCACCATGGATGGTCATACCGAGGTAATGGTCTTCGATGTTTTCTATTTCCCTACTGTCCAGGTTATTCTGGTATTGCCTTGGCTGCAGCTTCACAACCCGCGTATTGATTCGACCAATGTTTTGCCAATCCAATGGGCAGACTCCCCAGAGAAGACGGTTCCTCCTCCTGTTGCCGTGCTAGCTGGCCTCGACACCTCCTCTTCTTCTCACTCTGCTTTACCGAAGGTATACCATGAATACTTAGATGTCTTCAATAAGACTCAGGCCGAAGTGTTACCGCCTCACCGCCTTTATGACTGTCCCATTTATATAATTCCTGGAACCATGCTCCCCAAATCTAAATCTTATCCCTTATCAGTGCCCGAGACGGAAGCGATGACTGAATACATCCAGGAGAATCTTAAGAAAGGGTTCATCTGGAATTCTACCTCCCCCGCCGGGGCAGGCTTCTTCTTCGTGAAGAAGAAGGATTGCTCTTTAAGACCCTGTATCGACTTTCGTGGATTGAACAAAATTACGGTAAAAAAACGGTACCCCCTTCCTCTGATTTCAGAACTTTTCGATCGTTTACAAGAAGCCTCCATTTTCTCCAAACTTGATTTAAGAGGAGCCTACAATCTCATTCGTATAAGAGAAGAGGACGAATGGAAAACCGCGTTTAACACGCGTTTGGGACATTACGAGTACTTAGTGATGCTGTTCGGCCTTTGCAATGCCCCTGCTGTTTTCCAAGAATTCATGAATGATATCTTCCGGAACGTGTTGGGTACGTTCGTCATTGTATATTTGGACGACATCCTCATTTTCTCCAAAAGCTTGGAGGAGCACATTCGCCATACCAAGTTGGTTCTCTCTCGGCTTCGTGCTAATCGCCGCGAAAATGGAGAAATGTCTGTTCCATCAATCTTCCACAGCCTTCTTGGGCTATATCATTTCTGACAAAGGCTTTACCATGGACCCCGAGAAATTGAAATCTGTACTCGATTGGCCGTTACCGAACTCTCTCAAGGCCGTGCAGCGCTTCCTTGGCTTTGCCAATTACTATCGGAAATTCATCCGTAACTTCACGACTATTGCTCTACCAATCACTGCTTTCACCATAAAAGGTGCTGATCCGACTGCTTGGTCCCCTGAAGCCATCGAAGCCTTCGACATTCTCAAAAGAGCCTTTGTGTCCGCTCCTCTCCTTCGGCATCCGGATACTTCTCTTCCTTTCCCTCTTGAAGTTGACACCTCGGATGTGGTAGCCGGCGCAGTACTTTCTCAGAGATCCTCCCCACAGGAAAAACTCCATCCGTGTGGATTCTTTTCCAAAAAATTTTCTTCGGCCGAAAGAAATTATGATGTGGGGAACCGCGAGCTGCTGGCCATCAAATTGGCCCTCCAAGAATGGAGATATCTCCTCGAAGGTACCAACGAGCCAGTAGCCATCCTCACCGATCACAAAAACTTATTGTACATCGAGGGGGCTCGTCGTCTGGGATCCCATCAAGCTCGGTGGGCTTTGTTTTTTTCTGGGTTCAATTACACGATTTCTTATATTCCGAGCACCAAGAATATCAAGGCCGACGCTTTATCTCGTCAGTTCTCCACCGAGAACGAATCTAACGAATCCTCGGAGTCAATTCTTCCTGCAAAGTGTATTATTGCCGCCAACAATTTTGATATCCTGGACGAAATCAATAAAGCCAAGGCTCATATTCCCAGGAGATTTAAGGTGCCAGGACGGTTGTACGATGCCCCACTTTTTCGCCACAAAATTCTTCTATGGGGACATTCGTCTAGAGCTGCTGGTCATCCAGGCTACAAGAGAACGGTAGATCTTATCAAACGGACTTTTGGTGGCCTAAAATGAATAAGGACATTTTCGAGTTCACCAGAGCTTGTCCGGTCTGTGCCCAGAGCAAATCCACCCGACACAAACCTTCTGGTCTCCTCATGCCTCTTCCTATTCCGGAACAACCTTGGAAACATATCTCCATGTACTTTATTGTGGAGCTTCCCAATTCTAAAGGGATGAATATGATCCTTGTGGTAGTAGATAGGTTTTCCAAGCATACACACTTTATTCCCCTCAAGGGTCTTCCTAAATCAGCTACTTTGGCCGACGGTTTTTCCAAGGAAATTTTCAGATTGCACGGTGTACCTATTTCCATTGTTTCTGACAGAGATACTCAATTCATCTCTAAGTTCTGGCGAGCTTTTTCTCAAAGACTTGGCATTTCCCTTCTATTTTCCTTGGGTTATCACCCACAGACCAATGGTCAGACAGAGAGAATGAATCAGACTCTGGAACAGTGTCTCAGATGCTTCATGTCCGATTCTCAAGACAATTGGGTGGACCTATTATCCTGGGCTGAGTTTGCCATTAACTAATTACAAAACGAATCCTCGCAAGAGTCCCCTTTTTTCATTAACTATGGATTCCACCCCAGCAGTCTTCCCCTCTCCTCCCTCCCCTTTGAGGTTCCCGCAGCAGATTCTCACATATCCAGTCTTCAAAATTCCTGGAAAAGGATCATAAAAGCTTTGCAAAAATCCGTTCAAAGACAAAAAACGCAAGCGGATCGCCGACGTCAAGTGGGCCCAGTGTTCAAACCCAGAGACAGTGTTTGCTTATCTTCCAAGAATATCAAACTCAAGACCCCTTCCCAGAAACTGGCCCCAAGATTCTTAGGTCCTTTCAAGATTCTCGAAAGAATCAACCCGGTCGCATACCGACTTGCACTCCCTTCTAACATGAAGGTCCCTCAGTATTCAACGTATCTTTACTGAAACCTGTGATCCAGAATTTCCATTTTCTGGACCATCCTCGCAGGCCTAATCCTGTCGTCATACAAGGACAGCAAGAATTTGAAATCCAATCCTTACTCGATTCTCGTTGGTCCAGGGGAGGACTTCAGTTCCATGTACACTGGAAGGGATACGGTCCAGAGGAACGCTCCTGGATACTATCTCATCACATGCATGCCCCAGCACTCCTCAGATAATTCCGTCGGAATTTTCCGTATAAATCTTGGGAGGATCGTCCGGAGTCCGATCCTCAAGGGAGGGACACTGTAACGGTTCGGGGGACTCGCTCTGCCCAGCGTGTCCCGTTCACCTTGGTTCCTCCAGCTAAACCTCCCCTTTCCTTGCCTTCCCGATCTCTGCCTAATCCCCTTGCGGCACGGTCACGCTCCGGTTCGCGGTCTGCACGCACGCGCGGTCCACTCACTGTTCGCGCACGTTCCCGGTCCCTAGTCTCCCGTCAGGGGACTCACGCCCCTCGACATACCTCCGTCTCCCTACCTGGTACCTCTGCTCCTTCCCCCTCTCATACTCTCCAGCTGAGCACCTCCTCCGCGATCCTTCCCCCACGCGCTGGTACTCGCGCATCGCGCGCGCGCGACTGTGTTATAAAGGGCGTGCGCACCCGCTCTACTTACCAAACCTCCCCAGGTACTGGCTCCGCCCCCCAGAGCTTGCAGGCTATTACCCTTGATTACCTTCCTGTCTCCTCCCCTGCTATCTCACACCTATCCCTGCAAGCTCCCCATCAAACCCCAGCTCCACCCCTTCCTGCTTTTTGTCCTCCCTCCTTTATAACCCCAGTCTGTCCACTCTTTCCATGCTCTGCATAGCTTTCCTGTAGCTCCTGTGTGTGCAGTGTCTACGCCCAGCTCCCTTATCTGTTTCAGCTCTGGTTCCTGTCCCTGCCCCTGTTTAGGATTCCCTTTGTTTGAACTTGAACTCTGCTTTGGACTTTGACTATGCTGCCTTCTCCTGCCCTTGAACTCTGGCTTTCAGACATCACAACGCTGCTCTCTCCAATCCCTGGACTCTGGCTCTTGGACAATACCTTCCGACCTCTGGCGCCCCAGATGCAGCAAGTATAACGTTAACCCTTACTCACCAGGCCCGGCAATGCAATTACCACACTCCCGGCACGCCCTCACTGCTGTGTGTGCGTGTTATACCCTTACCCACCTCAGTACTGGGGACTGGCCAGGTCTGTGGGCATAAAGGCGTTACAGAGTCATGGTCATTGGGCAATCTCATAGCCTCCTTATAATAATACTCTTTGAGCATGACCACCACTGCACCGCCTTTGTCGGCATTTTTTATAACTAATGTGTCATTCTTTTTTAATTGATGCTAAGTATCATGTTCTGTTTTGGTCAGATTATCATGTCTCATACTAGAGAACATGTAGCCCTTTGCCATGGACTGGAGATCACGCTCCACCAATTTCTCAAAGGTATCAAGATGGGGTCCTTTATTGTAAGTTGGACAAAAAATTGATTTATTTCTAAACCCTGATGGTTTATTATGTGTGAGCAAAGATGCGATTTCTGTTGCGTCAGGGTATTCTGACTGATTATCATCATGTTCCGCTAAAAGATCATTAAGATCCTGGATGAGACTGTAGTCTCCAAAGTTTAATGTATGTTCAGTTGACAAATCTGGTGGAAGTGCTTGACAAGTAGTGTCTAGATCCTCCGTCGGAAATGTTCAGGTGGATGATGAAGATTTATTAATAAACAGTTTTTTCAAAGATAATGTTCTAATAAACCTTTGTACATCAATAGAGGGAACACAGAAGAATTCTGCTGCCAGTGCTCAAGGACCAAAGCGTAGAATGTCTTATTGTTAGAACATAATGGCACACGTCTGCAGCATATAACTATCACTCTAAACAAGCGTATTAAGCGGACCCAGTGGACCAGGCTGGGGGGAGGGGTAAGGTGAGGTGACGCTAAGAGTCGCCGACCATCCAGAGAACAGCCAGGCTGACGCTAAGTCACCCACCGTCCCCTCTGCCAATAATAATACCTGCTGTCACGCTGCTTGATCCGGTGTAGCCAAAGAGATAAAGGTGAAGCACCGTTGAGTGAATGCCTGCAGTGATGTGTGTCCTGGAATCCACGTGCAACCAGCAAAGTTACGGGAACAGCCAAACGAAGAAGCGGTGCACTGAGGTAAGTAGAGAACCACACGCAGCTCTAACAAAAAACGACTAATTTAATGAAAAAAAGGGAACAAACATCATGAAGCTAGGAACCTCTTACGCGTTTCATCCCGCAAGGGACTTTGTCAAAGTTGGAATTAGGCGCAAAATTTAAACCCCTGTTCAACAGCTGTACTGTAGTTCTTCCATTGTAAGATCCACCCCTGAAATGTTAATGACATTATTAGTGTCAACATCTAAGAGTCCATCTTTATTTTTTTCAAGCCTTTTTCTTTTGAGCGAGCGCCTGTTTCTCTTGAATAGATTTTTGAATCCCTAGACTCATATGAGGTGGATGATTCATACCGACGGGATAATGTTGTAGTGGGTCTTCTATCCTCATTCTCATAGACATGAGAGCGCTTATCATGGTACTGGTCATTAGAAAAGGAGACAGATTCTGGACGATTCTCAGTATCTGAGGTGTCCGATATACTAGAGGCCTCAGAAAATCTATTTTTAAGTATAGATTTCTTGGGTGTAGACTTTTTAGGATAATCTCGCTCTCTTGATGAATTTTTCTTCTGGATCTTGTTCTTATTATAGGGAGTCCTGTTTTGGACTGGTTTTTGCCATATATATATTTGGTTATGGATATAATCAGCCTTATCTCTCTCAAACTTTTTTTGTTTCTGAATCATTAGGTCTTGTTCCATGGCTTTAATGTGTTTACATAATTTATCATCACAACTATCAAAGTCCTCTAGGTCTTGGAATATGCTCAGACTTGATTGTAAATGTGTTACTGTTTTGGATGTTATCTTTTTTTTCATCTGTTTTAGATTTAATGATCAAGTCAATTAGCTTAAATGAGCATTCATCCAGGAGTTTAATCCACTCAAGTTCAAAGTCCTTAGAGGGAAACACAAAGGATGGCATTTTGGTAACTATCAACCCTCTTGGTAATCTTTTCACTATTTGATAGTTTTCTAGGGTGGTAATGTCCCACCATAGACGAATGTCCATTGTTAGGGCTATTTCCAGTTTATTAAAGAACATTGGCAAGTCAATATTATCATCCTCAACTGGTTGTGTAAGCCCTTCAAACACCTGGACTGCTTTTTTGCTGCGTACTGAATTATCAGCGCAGTTGTGTGCATAAGACATAGATCTATTGTGACTGACATCTGAGTCCTCAGATAAACACTCCATCTTTATGCTGTCACCATGTGTCATAAAGAAAAAAATAATGATAGCAGAAACGTCCTTATCGGGATAACAGATACAATGTTGTCAACCCCTCACTCCGGTTCATCATAGAATAAAGGTGCCTTAACTCATGAGCTACTGTATTGGTAATCCAAGGTACTGTATATAGAACAAAGTTCCGTGATTCCAGTGCTCAAATGTGTCAGGATACTGGTCACATATATATGTAGAATAGTCAGTATATAGCTTGATTGAAGAGGGCAAATGAGACAGGTGATCTAAATGACAGTGAGTGCTGGAGTATACAGGTATATACTCATGCGTGAGATGCATAGGATATAATGTCCTGGTAGGTGATACATGTGAGAGATAATAGATGTTGCTCACTACAGTACATCACCTCCTATTGGGACTGCTCCTCCAGAGTATGTAAAACCATGTATATTTACCTTCAATGCCTTAGAACATGTTCCAAAAATGCTAGAGGGGGCAACAGAGAAGCAGTCCTTAATCAGAAAGAGATGTTTTGGATTTATACCCTCGGGTCACTTGTACCTGGGGATATAAATACAGATTGGGAACTTAAACATTTTTTTGTATAATTCTGTTCTCTCCTAATGATTTATCCAACAATGGATTGTTCCTTTATCAATAAGTTATACTTTATTATATTCTGCTCTAGTCATTATGAATTCTCTGCCTAATTGATTATCATTACGATAGTGATTGTGTATCTACCATATAGTTTATATTCATTATTGCTATGGATTATTGAATCAGTTATGTTATAGTTTGTTATTACTATATATGGTCTATTCATTATTTTATATATATGAATATACCATTTTATTTTAAATATACCTTCACATATACATAATATTATTTTGATCCTTGTTATTTGCTTTATCTATTATTATGACAGATTTATATATATCCCTTATATTCATTCTTTAGTTCATTATCAACTAACTCATTAAAGTTGTGTAATTTATATTCATTAATTTTTAATTTATATTAATTTATATTCCTAATGGCAAATTGTCTATTTACTATTCTTTTTATATCTATGTGATTTTATATTTTATTTTTACACATTTTCTTATCTATACACAATATATTAGTGTATATATCTACATATAGTATATTATAGGCAATATGAATCTGACGTCCTCAAGAAATTCACACAATACAGCATTTTTGCTTTGTTTTTAACTGTTCTTGTTTTTAATCTCCATATGTTTATCCGCATTGATTGTATAAACTCTGCAGATTAATTGGATACATGTGACTCCTCTCTCATGGCCACATGACAAATCTGTCCGTCTCCTATAGAAATAATAATTTTTGCCATGTATGTATACTACCTTCATTTGAGCTGTAAAGAACTAGTACACTCCGATACGTCACTTCCGGTATTGAGAAGTAGATCCTGAGTGTATGAGCCCTCCCTCACTATCACAGGACATTTTTGTCCTTCTTCTCTACCCGTAGTTCAAGCGCTATGTGATGTCTATCCTTATGACCAGTCAATGATTATACTTACATACTCCGATACGTCACTTCCAGTATCGAGTAACCGGCCATAAGAGGGGACTCACACACCAATGCTGTATATACTCTCTGACGAAGCACCGCGTGCGGTGTGAAACGCGTAAGAGGAATATTTTACTTGTCTGCACCATGTTGTCTTACTAATAAAGAAGTTTTCATCAGATCTTTTTGGCCCTGGATTCACTCCTTGCTTGTACGACTGTGCTCCATCTCCTTTCCTTGCTTGGACGATCCTTCTACCACCTGAGGAACCGCAGGGACCACCCGAGGGCCCCAGACACCCGTGGGAAGCACCCAAGGGCGACCAGACCCCATGGGAACCACCTGAGGGCCCCCAGACACCTATGGGGACCACCTCTGGACCCCATTGGGGCCTGCGGTGACCTTTGGGGACCACCTGGAGGCACACGGCACCTAGCTGGGACCACCCAGAGGCCCCCAGACACCCGTGGGCACACCCCAGGGTGCACTGTGGGGCCTGCAGACATCCATCAGACCCACCGGGACCCCCGTCAGCCTCGGGTATTAATCCTGTATGTTAAAATATAAATCATGGCTTTACAAAATGGGGGGGCATGGGGGGTGGGTGGTGTATTGGTGTTTATTAAATATTTTTTAATATACATTTTATTCTTAGTGTAGATGAGCAGGGGGTCTCCGGAGCAGAACCGCATTAGTTTGAGGTCCGGGGACCCCCTACTTCCCGAGATACAGGCCCCGTTATGGGGTGACGGTATCTCCTATGCAAGGAAATTTAAATCCAATGCATAGGTGATACCGTCACCCCATAACGGGGCCTGTATATAGGGATGTAGGGGGTCCCCGGACCTCAAATCAACGCGGTTCTGCTCGGAGACCCCTTGCTCATCTACACTAGGAATAAAAGTATATACTTATAATAACCACACACACTGGGTAAAACATAAAATAACAGCTAAACTGCAGAACGAGAGTATGGCTACTGGTTACAGCCAACCATATATATATATATATATAGAAAAGACAAAAAATGCTGCCACTTAGGTCCACGGCTCCACACTTGCCGCCAGAGGTTTGTATTGAAAAGAATGACCTAGGCGCAAATGTGAAGGGAAAGAAGAAAAGAGAAAAACATCACAGGGCAATATATCTGAGCAATTCAGGGGTTAGGTGGTAAGATATGCACTTACACAGCAAAAATCAGCCTTTAATCCACTCTGGGATTCAGGAACTCTGCTTCCAACGTTGGTCTGTGTCTCTCTGTAGTCTTTGTGTCCTCTGGATCAGTAATTTAAAGTGATGCTCCAACAGCTATCACAACATCACAATGCGTCTGCTACCAGATGATACCTTGTAGGTGGCAACCGGCGTTCTCTAGAATTGAGTGTGAGAGACTCGCTTATACTCTCAACTGCCTGTATTCAATTCACAGCATGTGAGTTTAATACCAATTTTTTTGTTTTTAGTTACATTTTATTAAAAGGTTTTACACTATCTCTGTTCTTCCTTTTTTATTCCCTACCTATCCCTTCCGTGAGATCTATCCACCTACAAGGTATCATCTGATAGCAGACGCATTGTGATGTTGTGATAGCTGTTGGAGCATCGTTTAAATCACTGATCCAGAGGACACAAAGACTACAGAGAGAGACAGACCAACGTTGGAAGCAGAGTTCCTGAATCCCAGAGTGGATTAAAGGCTGATTTTTGCTGTACAAAGTGTAAGTGCATATCTTACCACCTAAACCCTGAATTGCTCAGATATATTGCCCTATGATGTTTTTCTCTTTTCTTCTTTCCCTGCACATTTGCGCTAGGTCGTTCTTTTCTATACAAACCTTTGGCGGCAAGTGTGGAGCCGTGGACCTACGTGGCAGCATTTTTTGTAGGGTTAGTGCAAGGGTTAATACCTCTCATTTTGACTGATTTGGCCAGGTGTGGTTTTTAGTATTACTACATTAACAAAGTGTTAAAATTTGCGCTGATTGTATCTTGTTTTTTATATATATATATATATATATATATATATATATATGTCCTGTAATGGGTAATTCCACACAGTAGAATCCGTTACAGGTGGAGGCGCTGAAGAACCAGTATACCAGGGTCCCGGCAGCAGAGGCTCAGACCTCCTGTGAGCCACAGGTATTTCACCACACACACCGCAGCCACACATCCTCTAAGGTGGTGGGGGAAAGTGTGTTACAAGTGCATGTTCCATAGCACATACATTTAATAAAATGTGATAGAATCAGAGCAAGGATAAAAAAGCATTCAATAATACAAAAAGACAAGAAAAAAATAATATTAACATTAGCATTTGTGAGTTCTATGAACAAAGTCCTACTGAATGTTGAAGTGTTGGTATCCAAATATACTCAGTGGCTCATATATTGCAATCTTAGAGCACTATGAGCATATATCAGAGTATAATCAGGGAAATGTATACAGATGTACTGTAAATATAACCTCAGATAAGGGAGATATCAGATGATGATAACTGTGGTGTTTGAATCCAGCAATAAAGCAGGTTCCCAGGAGGTAACAGCTCTCTCTCCAACACCAGACCACTAGTTACCTCTGAAAGGAAACAGCCATGTCTCACAGCAGCTGTTGCCAGCAAGGAATGCTGGAACTACAGTATGAACTGAGGACTCCACACAGGTGTCCCAGATAATTAGGGAATTTGGGACTAGTGGATACCTGAAGTGCAGACATTCCAGCCTGAGCAACCAGCTCTAAGGAATTCTGTTAGTTCAGATCTTTGCTCCAAGCAGCCAGGACCTGTAGCTCTTTAGTGACTAAGCTGCAGTCAGCTGTGTTACCTTTAGGACTGCATAGGTCAAACAAATTGAACTCACTGCCAGATAAAAAGTCAATATTTAGGAGTGATTGCAATGTTGCAGACAAGCATCAAAAAAAATCCTGATATACAGTATATACAATGTGTATATCAGTATTGTACAGTCTATATACAAGGAGCATATGCTGTGGCTATCCTCTATGTGGGAATAATAATAATAGCATGTTCTTGTATAGCGCTGCTAGATGTACGCAAACCTTTACAGAGACATTTTGCAGGCACAGGTCCCTGACCCGTGGAGCTTACAATATATGTTTTTGGTGCCCGAGGCACAGGGAGATAAAGTGACTTGCCCAAGGTCACAAGGAGCCAACACTGGGAATTGAACCAGGCTTGCCTGCTTCAAACTCTCAATGCCAGTCAGTGTTGTTACTCACTGGGCCACTCCCTCTCTAGAGTATGTCCAACAAACTGTTGCATACATTTGCATAATAATCTTCTAAATTAAATCTCCGGATTTCTACCTTTCTGTTTTATCTGCATATATATATAAGACCCTAATGGAGAGGAAGAAGCAGATCTGGTATCTACATAGCGGTACATGACCCTTAATACACGGGAGTGGAGGAAGGTAGGAAGAGGCTATACTGTAGCTCAGGGCACTACATAGTACAAGAAGGGATTATATGAAAAAAAAGTCCTTAGAATTTATCAAGGTTTAGCCGATATAGGGATTAAGGGGGGAGACTGAGTGCATAGAGGTCCAGATTTAAGATGAGAGACAGAAGCAAGAGAAAGATGGGTTATGAAGGTGAACATAGGGTCAGGGCTGGTTTAACCGGAGCTATTCTGATAACACACGCAGGTGAGGGTCATCTGTGGGAGTTATAAGAGATGGGTTGGCAGAGCCCTCCTCACTAAATGTTTAAGTGCATTCAGAGAGGTTAGCAAATAAACTACAGTATAAAGCAGATATTACAGGAGATGCCAGGTATAGTTTTACTGCGACATTTTTTTTTTTTTTTTTACTAATGTAAGTGTTTCTTTTTACTAATGCTTTTCCTACTGTGCTAATAATGAAACATAAGTAAGAATGTGTAACAAAACTGCTGGATGTCCAAAACAGCAGTTTGTCCTAAGTGCATTCATAATAATGTATTTTTAACCAAACAACATTGACAGACATTTCAATATGTTTCCTTTTTAAATTATACATTTTCCTCACAATATTGGTTGAATATAAGCATTCTAAAGGATAAAGAGGACAAATTGAGTTTTACACCTTAATGTATTTTTACATGAAAAAGTGTATTTTCTCTCTGAACATGTTTGCGGAATAATTGTTTATATGCACAACATTCGTACTCTTTGGAAGTTACAATGTTCTGCCCTAGGCTTCCTGTGACTCAATAAGCTTTTACAGACAGGTAAACTCATCGTCTTACTGCAAAATAGAGTCCTCCTTCAATTTCTGATTAACTTTATTTCCAAGCACATAAAAAATGAATAGGATACTTTGGGGATGCATGAATTAGGAGAAGGTGGAAAAAAACAATACTATGACAGACAGAGCAGTTGGATGGACCACTTAGCTGTGGCTGCAAGCTTGAAAAGGACCTAATGCAGTTCTGGTAAAGCAGGAAATCGCACAGAACTATACCAACTGCTAGGGATGGAGGAACATACCAAAACACCAGCGGTCTGGGAATAGTAGTTGTTGAGGCAACAGGTTGAAAGACAGCTCTACTGCAAAGAAGAATAGCAACATGGAGTGGGATTGGAAAATATACTATGTCTATAGCAAAGGCAGGGAAACTACAAAATGGAGACAGAACATACAGTATTTCAATATAAATCATTATACATTTAGAAGAAGGGGGAGGGATATGCAACAAAATGGCGAATGTGCTCCAAAAAACATAGGAAATATTTGCATTTGCATTAATTTTCACCAGTGACATATGTATGAATCGTTGAAATCTTGTTGCTTACATTTGTCACAGATCTCTTTGGCGCACAAGTGAATGCCACCTAAACCTGGTGAATTTATTTGACATAAAAAGGAAAACTGCACTAGTTAGAGGTCAAACTTTTGATACATCTAATTATAATATTGCACTAAATTTCTCCTACCCTAACACTGACAATAACTAATCCCCAAATGGACATGGAGCAAGTTGAGCAACTTGAGTAAAAAAGGATTTTGCTACAGTATATTGATGCAATATCATGCAGTGTACAAATGATGCAATTTGCATCAAGTTATAAGCAATTCTCCAGTTTGTGTCACATGATATCTTTCACCAACAGAAACATGGACATTTTCAGCACTACACTAAACCTACCTACCACCCATTTCTAACTTAGAGGCTAGTAAAGTATTGCCATGCAATGCTTTTGTAACCACTAAGGCAAATAAAGGGGTTAACCCCTACCACTATTCCCAGGGGAACCTCACCACCCTCCCTGGGCAAAATTACCCCCAACACCACTGTGTTGAAAACAGCAGCAGAACAGTTAAAATAAAGTTTAAGCTATATTTTTTAATCAGGGTCACTTCCTGTGAACCAAGGGTTATTGCATGGCACTGGGATTGCCTGTGTATGTATCTTCTCAAACCTATGTAAAATGTAAAACTTTATTGTAGTTGAAATTGTAGTACTGTGGATGCAGCTCTATGAAACATGTGGGGCTGTAGTTTCACCTTACTGGACATAGGGGGCTAGGTCAGAGACCCCTTTACCCTTGAGAACTATGCTGCACACTCAATTTCCCTGGACTGGTGAGGGGGGGAGAGGGAGGAAATGCCCATGAAAGGCCATTTACAGCCAGTTTTCCAGGATTTAGGAGTGTCAGAAGGAAAGGGCTGAGTCCAGGGATATTGTGGCCAGAGGACCCGCTCTCATTTTGCACACAGGACAAAAGAGGATATTTTTTTCTTCAGCGCCAACATTGTGCCAGTCCCTCCTGCCTTCTGAAACTCTGAGTTGGATCCTCTTTTCTGACAAAGGCCAACAAAAAGCGCTTCTCAAATTAATCGATCCGTATCTCCCGCTCGACCTGATGTCACAATCGGCACATGACCAGACTGTAGCTGCACCCCCAACACCTGTGATTGGCCAATTTGTTCTACAAGCCACACTGCAACTGTCCAATCTCTATTTCTCCATACATGCGAATGGTAGGAGAAAATCAAAAAATGCCAGGCCAGTCCAGCGTTCAGAGGAGTCGGTTACTTCATGTCTATAGTCTTGTGAGTAGAGTTTGCCTGGAAATATGTGCCAAAATGGACTTTGCCACATCAGACAAGTCTAGATTTGCTGGACAATGCCTTTGTAACACACTTATGTGGAGCCCAGAACCTGGAGAGATAGGAGACCCCTATTAACCCTGAAAGGGCAGAACCAGGCTATTTTATGTTTACCCTGTTGTTGTTTTTTACTGTTTTTATTGCTTGTGATGTCCCCTATTTGCTTTTGCTAGAATAAACCCCTGTTTATGTAACCCCTTACTCTACCTTGTGCTGTGATCCTTGTGTAAGTTGTCTGGTCTTCCATAACAACCACCTGGTTCCCCCACTCCACTAAAAAACCTCACCTCCTGCCCACCACTATAGTAGTCAAGAGCCTAAATAGCAAGAATAAAATAAATATGTGAAATATTTAAAACACATACATTAATTTTAAAATGAATAAGCATTATTAAACATACCATAATAAACATGAATCCATTGATTGTCAGTGTGGCTACCTAGTGTCTCTCAATGAGGGCCTAGGTATCACATTGGCACTCAATAGAAACCTGTAATAAATGATTGAAACTTAACCAACCATGATGTTGAATGATTCCCTCATCTTCCGGGCAGAGAGCGCATTTAAACGAATCCAATAAAAGGAGGAATGCCCAACCATAAGAAATGATAACATTAAATATTACATGGCCAATAAAAAAATAAAAATTGGGAGGCACATGCGCGGCAGCAAAGGGCATAGATATCTGATCTAACAGCTCCGTTGTGCCCAGCCGTTTAACTGCTAATACGCATATTAAAAACTATAGAAATCTCACTCAATTGTGTTTTACCACCAATATAAAAACTAAGGGATGCTACCAAGGCCAAATCAAAGAAAATCTCACCTAATTTAACGTTTTTTTTTCAACAAATCAGATCCAGCACAGGAAACAGAGATGCCGGCTGAGGGAGAGAGCAGGTGTTTCCCATGACGGAGGAAAACTTGGCTACTTTAAAAACTATGGCCACCAAAGTAGACATTGAAAAGTTATTCGGACAGCTGAAACATCTATTTCAGGAGGAAATAAAGGAGATAAGGAGTGACATGGCCAGGGTTGGTGGTAGAACCGACGAACTAGAACACAGTGCTGAATGAAACAATAAAACCGCTGAATAAAAATATAAAAACACAACTTACCTGATGGGCCAGATTGCTAAAATATCAGTGAAACATACAGGACACCTGCAAGCTCATATTGAACCCCCAAAATAACCACAACATATATATAAGCATATAAGTGTCACAGAGGAGTGCTACTGAGCATGGCAATATATATTTAAAACCAGAGACAGAACATGAAACACAAACAGAGCTCAGTGCACATCCAGTGAAACTTATACACAGTAGAGTGCCTAAATATATATGTATAGATATCTATTAAATAAAATGGTCTTTTAGTTTAACATTTTGGCCAAAGTGTTGTAAGCCCCTGAGCCACTACACGGCAGACCACATCTCAAGGGTCCCTAACACTAATTTCTGCAAGCAATCATACAGCAAGCAAGCAAGTTCCCCTGAGAGTGGGAGATGCTATGGAGTGAGTTTTTAACCACTTAAATGTGGGAGGGGGGGAGTTTCACTGGATGTGCACTGAGCTCTGTCTGTGTTTCATGTTCTCTCTCTGGTTTTAAATATATATTGCCATGCTCAGTAGCACTCCTCTGTGACACTTATATGCTTATATATATGTTGTGGTTGTTTTGGGAGTTCAATATGAACTTGTAGGTGTCCTGTATGTTTTACAATTCTTGTTCAGCTGGTCTTAGCTGATTGGAGGGTGGCTCCTCCTACCTTGTTGAAGCTCACCCCATCCCACATTTAAGTGGATAAAATCTCACTCCATAGCATCTCCCACTTTCAGGGGAACTTTCATGCTTGCAGTATGATTGTGACAAATCTAATACAGAGTGCTTTTCCAGGTAATGTACAGGTTAACAAAAGCTTCAATCAGACTTAGAATTATGCAACTAATTTTGACAGATTTATTATAAATCATTCTTCCTGGTAATGCACAGGTTATTAAGAATTTATATTAGTGATAGGGACCCTTGAGATGTGGTCTGCCGTGTAGTGGCTCAGGGGCTTACAACACTTTGGCCAAAATGTTAAACTAAAAGACCATTTTATTTAATAGATATCTATACATATATATTTAGGCACTGTACCGTGTATAAGTTTCACTGGATGTGCACTGTGCTCTGTCTGTGTTTCATGTTCTGTCTCTGGTTTTAAATAAAATATCAGTGAGACAGGAGGACTCAGAAAACAGGGACCGCAGGAACAACATTCGGATCCGTGGCATCCCTGAATCAGTGCTGGAAGTAGAAAACTTTGTATCAAAATGGCTGAACGTAATGCACCCTGAAATGACAGAGGCTGAGATTGCATTAGATATGTGCCATAGGGCCCACAGAGCAAGCCTCAGCAAGGCGAACCTCCAAGGAACATCATCCTCATATTTCACTTTTTTTAAACAAAAGAAGCTCTGTGCAAGATAACCCGAGCCTCTAACAACCTGGTATATGAGAAAATAAAATTGCAGATCTTCCAGAATCTTTCCCCGTTGACTCCCATTAAAAGATGCAGACTGCAACCTATCACCAAAATTCTGTGTGAAAAAGGGCTGCAGTATAGAAGGGTTTTCCCTTTTGGATTGCTGGTTCTCAAGGATGGAAGGGTAAACATCCTTAGGGACCTCACTGAGGGTGCTGCCTTCCTTGAGATGCTAGATATCTTGAGTCCAGTGTCTCACCATGAACCAGGAAAGGCATCCATCCTAGAGCCCACGTAGAGAGAAGTGATGGGATCCCCACATGGCAGTAAGGGAGGGGTTATCAATTAAGGCCAAGTAAGGGCTTAAAGGAGACTATATCCAAATTTCCGACTGAGCAGAAGAAATTTAAAGCAACAGCCCCATACAAAAGACCCAGTCAGTCATTACACTGACCCTGCTGGAGGACCCGGTCTGGGTCTTCATCTTCCCTGCAATGTGATGGTAGACATGAGGGGCCGTGGCAGCACTGGAGTGAATGAAAGAAGGCAGATGCAGATGGTCATGATCCAGAGGAGGCGAGCGTGTGGATACCAGCGGATGCCAGGGCTCAAGGAGATCATTGCGGGGACCATATTGCCAACTACTACGATTAGGGAGGGAGGCGGGGGGGAGGGTGGGGGATAGATGGGTCCTTCTTTTCCAGCCACCATTTTCGGTGGGCGTTCCCACCATTAGGTCTACTGAGGGCGGAAAATGGTGTCCCCCTGAGCTCCGTCACAGCTCTGATGGTGAGAGGATAAAGAGGTTCAATATAGCACGGCTGAAGAGGGTAAGTGCATGATGGAAAAGACAGGACTGATCTGCCGGTACATTGCAGGGCACGTGGGGGGAGGGGAGTCCGGGTCCCCATCTGCTAGTATATTACATTCGGAGCTCCACAAGACATGGGGAGAGGTGGGAGTTATGGTGGTTATTTAAACAGACGGAGGCAGGAGTACTGGACATGGAGTCAGTGACGGTCACTGGCATAGATGTGCTAACCGAGCGGTTACCCCTCTTTCTCTGAACAGTTGGGCAGCCAGCTGCCTATGGCATCAACGTCGCAGGGAGGTACATCGATGGGAGTTTATGTCTGTTTGAGTGGCAGTCTACAGTATATACAAGGAGCACATGCTGTGGCTATCATCTATGTGGGAATAATAATAATATAATAATAGCGGTATACACCGCTAATTGTACGCAGCACTTTAAAGAGACATTTTGCAGGCACAGGTCCCTGCCCCATGGAGCTTACAATCTATGTTTTTGGTGCCTGAGGCACAGGGAGATAAAGTGACTTGCCCAAGGTCACAAGGAGCCAACACCGGGAATTGAACCAGGCTCCCCTGCTTCAAACTCTCAGTGTCAGTCAGTGTTGTTACTCACTGAGCCACTCCCTCAATAGAGTATGTCCAACAAACTGTTGCATATTTTTTGTATATTAATCTTCTAAGATAAATCTCTGGTTTTCTACCTTACTGTTTTATCTGCATATATATAAGACCCTAATGGAGGGGGAAAAGCAGATCTGATATCTACATAGAGGTACATGACTCTTAACACAAGGTAGTGGAGGAGGGTAAGAAGACGCTATAGCTCAGGGCACTACATAGTACAAGAAGGGATTAGAAAAATAGAAAAGACCCAAGTAACAGCAGTCCTTAGAATATATCAAGGTTTAGCCGACATAGGGATTAAGGGTGGAGACTGAGTGCATAGAGGTCCAGATTTAGGATGAGAGACAGAAGCAAGAGAAATATGGGTTATGAAGGTGAATATAGGGTTAGGCCTGGTTTAATCGGAGCTATATTGATAACACACGCAGGTGAGGGTCATCTCTGGGAGTTGGAAGAGATGGGTTGGCAGAGCCCGGGGGTCCCTCCTGCACAGGGGGAAAAGTCAGAAATTGGGAGAGGGCTGACGGGTCTCAGAGTCTTCTTTGCAGTTCGTTTGGACACATATGGAATGGTTAAACAATCTAAACATTTGCGCTAGGCCAAATTAAAGTTTAGCTTATGGTTACCCAGTGTCTTTGGTTTTAGTATTAAGGGGGCTATGCACTAAGCTCAGTTAAGTCACTTTTAGAGCGCAAAGTGCTCTTAGAACGTGCTTTTGCGCTTAACCCGATGCACTAAGCAACGCAAACAGGCACTTTGCGCTCTAAAAATGACTTTTGTTCGGTATTTTTTCTAAGTCCAACTTTGCTCGTTCGTAACCCTGTTTGCGTTCAATTCTGCCCTTAAGCGGAATGCACTAAGCAACGCAACCTTAGCGTACGCGAAAGTTGCGTTGATCAGAACACGTCAGGTCAGAGTAGACGCAAAGAAATCTGGACTTAGAAAAAATTACTGCTTTTCATTTTTGCATGCGCAAACCCCATACAATAGGCCGGCGGGTGTCCCCGGCTGACCCCGCAAGGGTCCCCGAGGATGGCCGGGGTCATGCGGGTGTCCCCAGCTGACCCCGCTGGGGGTCCCGGGTGTGTTGGGGGGTCCATGGGTGTTCGTGGTTCCCCGTTTGCATGTGTGACCAATCGTGTGACAGACCTACTGTAATTACAAGTAACCATACAAATTAATACAAACCTATAACACATACAGTACAGTATTGTAGTGTAATAAAATAATATTATCCATATATAGTATGTATAATTCTGCATTTCACCTTCTAACATACATTCAGATGGAGAAAGAAGAACATTTACTCAGAGGGGTACATGGGTGGTCCCCGAAGCTGTCTGGGGGTCCACGGATGTTTGCGTGAATATATCTGTATCCACCGGACATGATAGTCAACAATTTAAATTAAAGGTGAACACATGTTTGATTGTATTTTTATATCAATTTAACTACATGTATCTTCTAAACTTTATAGTGTTCCATCAAACGTTAGCAGGGGGTTAATTTAAATCGCAATACTCCCGTCATCACCAAACAAACATATTGGCAATAATCCACCCTTCTGACCCAGCTTTAGACTAACAAACCATTATTTATAGAGATGTAGTACGTTCATGACTCTACATGTTTCAGAGAAATGTAATAATAGAGTTATTATTTTATGGCAATTACTCATATTGTGTCGCAGCATCGCTTACATTGTTTATTTTCGAATGGTGAGTAATTGATGATGACATCATATTTCATTATGTGTGTAACACATTGAAATTACATTACAATGAATTTTAGAATTAGTACTACAATTCATATGTTCACAATACTAACCAACACACGTGTCATCATTTATAATCATGTGACTAATTAGTCTGCCTATTTAAGGATAGAAGGAGGCACTTACCTACCACGACGAAATGGATGCGGCACCAGATTGCACTTTTCTGTTGTTTTGTGCGAGGAGGAGGAGGGAGATTATGTTGGAGATGAGAGAGAGGAGAGAGAGGAGAGAGAGGAGAGAGAGGAGAGAGAGGAGAGCGAGGGGGATCCGTGTTGTGAGACACATAGCCCCCCGCAATTTTAGACAAAAAACCTCCCTAGAGTGCTTGACTGAGGAAGAGATGATCAGGCGTTACAGATTGAGCTCAGTGGCTATCTTGGAACTGTATGAAGTTTTAAGAGAAGATTTAGAGCCAAAAACAGACAGGAGTCATGCAGTGCCTGGCCTTGTTAAAATGCTGAGCTCCTTACATTTTCTTGCTTCGGGCTCATTTCAGACAACTGTGGGCATAGTAGGCGGGGTCTCGCAGTCGGCATTCTCGTGGACCTTTAGCTAGGTCTATGTGCACTGACTCGACGCGCTAGTGATTATATACATTTTCCTAGTGAGCAAACAGAGTGGCAGGCACTGAAGACTGCATTTAAAATGTAGCTGGGCTACCCAATGATGGGTGCTATAGATTGCACACATGTTGCGCTGACCCCGCTATGTGAAGAGGAGAAGGATTTTAGGAACAGGAAACAATACCACTCGCTCAATGTGCAGGTCGTATGTGACGCATACATGAAAATTCTGAGTGTGGTAAACCACTTCCCAGGTGCCTGCCACGATTCACATATTCTAAAAACTCCTTAGTGTTTCGAAAATTGGAAGTGGGGGAATTCGAGGATGGTTGGCTATTGGGTCAGTCAATGTTACATAAACTGCACTTACAACTACATTTAATGTACAATAATAAAACAATGCAGTGACCCGGCGCTAGAGATAACAACAATACCCCAGTCCAATGTAATGTCCATATAGAATGGGAAAGTTCTCCTACTGTTCCAATTGCAAACGGAGTGGTGAATCAATTGCTAGCTGGTGTTTCAAATTTCCTCCTGCAGTGGAATATACAAGGGAAAAAAAACCATTGCGCAGCCACAAGCACCAACAGACCATTCAAAAGGGTTTAAAAGTAATTAACTTACAAAAGTAATGTTGCTATGTTCATTTGAGAGAATCTGTGCTTTTACCAATGTCTTCTCCTGGACTTCACGAATCCCCCGTGTTGTCATTCTTAAGTCAGCTCACTCTCCTGTTAACTCACAGCCTGATCACTCAATGGTAATCTCAGTGGGTTCCCAGAAAGGAAATAACATAGGAGATGATGGTGCAGATTGCTAAAAAACTTTAATAACAGTAACAAACAGCCAAAGGCTTACTCACATAAACCAGGCTGTTGCAGAACAACTGACAATGTGCCGTCCGCAGCTTGTTACAGGTGGGGGGTGATGTACACTGGGCTGAACGCGCTCTCACTGCTCTCAGTTCCAGTGCCTTACGCCGGTCTCAGTGCAACTAACTGACGTCACGCGATGGTGCCCCCTATTGGGGAAGGAGGAGTTGAGAGACTGAGGTGTCCGGTAGCAAGGAGAGTAGAGGGGGCACCATCGCGTGACGTCAGTTAGTTGTGCTGAGACCAGCGTCAGGCACTGGAACTGAAAGCAGTGAGAGCGCGTTCAGCCCAGTGTGCATCACCCCCCACCTGTAACAAGCTGCGGACGGCACATTGTCAGTTGTTCTGCAACAGCCTGGTTTATGTGAGTAAGCCTTTGGCTGTTTTTTACTGTTATTAAAGTTTTTTAGCAATTTGCACCATCATCTCCTATGTCATTTCCTTTCTGGGAACCCACGGAGATTACCATTGAGTGATCAGGCTGTGAGTTAACAGGAGAGAGAGCTGACTTAAGACTGACAAAACGGGGGATTCGTGAAGTCCAGGCGAAGACGTTGGTAAAAACACAGATTCTCTCAAATGAACATAGCAACATTACTTTTGTAAGTTGATTACTTTTAAACCCTTTTGAGCTGTCTGTTGGTGCTTGTGGCTGCACAATGGTTTCTTTTCCCTTGTATATTCCACTGCAGGAGGAAATTTGAAACACCAGCTAGCAATTGATTCACTACGCCATTTGCAATTGGAACATTAGGAGAACTTTCCCATTCTATATGGACATTACATTGGACTGGGGTATTGTTGTTATCTCTAGTGCCAGGTAACTGCATTGTTTTATTATTGTCTGTTAAATGAATTTGTGAGTTATTTGTTAGGCAGGGACCCCACGGCAGCTATCACTAAATCACACACAGGTTTAATGTCACCACCTTTATTTTAAGATTTATATTTATACATATTAACGGTCACAGCACTGAGCTTTAGGGTATTAATTCACCACACATACATTTAATGTACAGTTTAATGTTTCATTGTGTGTTGCTAATATTGTAATTAACCTCAAATCCTTCACTTTTGTGAACTTCTATATCTAATCCATGTCATGCATCGTAATGTTAGATAAGGAGGATTTCATTGTTAGGGCATGTGTTCTATATTAAACACTGTCATGTATTATGAAATGGCAATACACAATGTTTTGAATTTAGTTACATATTTTAACCTTTATTTTATTTGACTGTCTTATAGGCGACTCAGGATATGGAAGCCGCCCTTGGCTTCTGACCCCACTGGGTAATACTCAAACCCCTGCAGAGAAACGATATAATGCCGCACACATATCCACACTCTCGGTGATCGAGAGGACATTTGGAGTGTTGAAAAGTCATTTTAGGTGTCTTGATAGATCTGGTGGTGCGCTCCACTATTCGTCAACGAAGGTTGGTGACATAGTGATTTGTTGTTGCATTCTGCACAACATTGCACTATGTCACAATCTTCAAGGCAACATTCGTGATGATTTAGAGGAGGATCCTCTCGTGCCTCCTGCAGGGGTTAGGTACCATACAGCCAGTGGGGTGGAGACTCGCAGGACCTTAATAGCTAATTTATTCACATGTAAGTTTTTCCAATACATATAATCTAATCTGTAATCATCTCGTTATGTGTGTAACATTGCATTGTGTGTATGTAATCTTAGGATGCTGCTCTCTCCAAAGAACTGCGCATTTTGTATTGAATGATCAGAACTTCGCCTGGCTATGGTATGTTAATTTGTAACACCTTTATTCTTGTATTAATCATGTTTCAAACCAACTATACAATGTGTGCATCGTTACATGCAGAATATTGTGTATGAAGTGAAAAAATAATGCTGCATAGTGTTATCTTACAACTCAACTACTGTAAATGATTATATACTGTATGTATTTTTGCTCATACTTTCAACATCATGATCAACTTATAAATAATTAAAGGTGTTATTAAAGGTTTAGACAATTGTTATGCTTCACATTCCTTACTTCATATTATTATTGTCTCGTATGTAAGTATTACTACATACATAATTAGAGTGTCTGCATGAGTATAAGCAGATAAGATGTTGATCGTTTCTATCATATTAAGCTGGCATCTATCCCTATAATTATTAATATGTTGATTTGAAATCCACACATTTCTATATTCATCTTTCATGTTAATGTTTCGTACAATTAGTATTGTTTAACTTTTTAACAATACATTTTTAACAGAAGTACATGTGTGTTTCTTCAGGCTTTAGGTAAAAAAAAATTATGAGTGATGTCAGTGTAATCTGCGTCACATTGTTAAAAATGGAGCACTAACACAAGATGTAATGTCAAAGTTTATTGGAATGTTTATACACATTTCAAGTTAGTATCAAAGACCCTAAATTCTGTATTGTTTTTTTGAAGAACATTCTATAATCTATGATTAGCTACGATATATAAAAGTGTGCATGTTCAGTTTGAGGTATCATAGCATGAGTGGCCATGTGATGTCTTTGGCATGTGGCCATTATGGAAAAGCTCTCAGTTGCTCGGTCTTTGGATACATGCATTCACATAATCTTCTGTCTTGAACGGAGCTGTGAACATCTGCGAAAGAAGTAGATATATAATATTAATGTTATAAAAATTTCGGTTACATACTAACTTAATGATGCATCTAAACACACGGTTGGTATAATGTACCTATGTACTACACGTCAATCATTTCGTGAACAACATTTATGCTACATATAACAACAAAATGCTTACTGCATCAAAAGAATATATATATGTAAATAAACATTCTTTACACACATATATACATACACTGTATAGTACTGTCCCGGCCAGCTTTATTGTAAAGCTTGCCGGGATAAATGCGGGTCTTTTCTCCATTTTGAATGGAGTTTCCCGCGCGGCGGCCGCTTCAACAGATAAGCGCTAATGGCGCTTATCATTGAAAGCGCCCACGGCGCGTGAAAACTAAAAAAAAAAGGCGTGCGCCACCGCATTTAAAATAACCCACGGAGAAAGCCGCATTAGGTTAAAGGCGGCCGCGACTGTATGTGTATATATTTATATATATACACACACATACACAGGATATAATGTGTATGTGTTGCATATCTTATTGTCCGAGTACAATATTATGAGTATATTAAAACTAATTAAAAAAAAAAAAAAGGAACGGAACCTTTACTTTTAACAGTGTTGCTATGATAAAGCGTGTTTCACTTTAAGAAGTTTAGCTTTACAACACCATTTGGAGTTACGCATTGTGTCGGATACCCGAGGACTGGCTGTATTAGCTAAGGTTCAGTTTGTTCACATGCTATCACCACAAACATGTTAAATACAGAATGATAAACAACAGTAACTAGTCTGCATAATGTGACATAATGCCATGTAAACTGCTGTTTTGCCTGCCATTTCTATAACAGAGTAACCAAGATTCATCAGGCACATAACTTTATTATGTAGCCATATGCAAAGTACACTAATTAAGATGATATGTACTGCATTTCTGCATATCTAATTATTTTGTTATGTTTACATATATTGTAGTTTCACAAAGGGGAGTACACGTAGTCGACTGACATTTAAGGGCTGTGCACGAATATCTCTGATTTCAACCGCCATTGCACTGCACGATTCAAAATATTGGCACGTATATCAGTAACTAGATTTTACCTTCTTACAGAACTGTGTTCCGGCATATTGTGATCTTCACAGCGCGATCTCTGTAATATTATCAGAAGCAGCCGAAAAGGTAAAAGAGACACGTTAATTTACACAAAGAAAAACTTTTTTCCCGTATGGTACGCTCATGCGCCATGAATACAGCGCATATGCGTGTCATTCGGGAAGAAAAGATTCACACAGTTTATAAAGTATTTACAATATAGTTACCTGCATTATATTGCATTCATATTCGGGGCAGGCATAGAAGTTTTGTTTGTGATGTAGCCGCTGTAGTCTATCAATTCGTTGTTTTGTGTGTTCAGCTGTGTAGGGTTGTAGCTTACTCCATAACTGTTTGCATCTTGTACAATGTACGGAGGCGGATACACATAGTAACTTTGTGTAATTTCATCTGTTTGAGCAAACTCGGTATTCTGCATGTTATCGTAATAACTTGCTCCGTTATGGTTCTGGTATTGGTAGTCCAACTCAGGTTGAAAAAAGACATTCTGCTGAACATTTAAGGCACCGCTGCGGGCACCTATTTCATGGTTGTGGTGTCCGACAATTGTCTGTCTTTTGACATTTCCATTTGCATACATACACATACCGGATTCATGAACTGACCAACAGCCACCCCTGTTTCCGCCAGATGGTGGGTTTTGAATAAAAGAAGCATTGGTTGATAAAGTGCGGCGGATCGAGTTTTTCCAGACCTTAGGTTGAGGATGATTTTGATAATAATGGTAGTTATCCGTAAGATATTGATAGATCTGTGGGACTGTAACTTTTTTGTTCCTTACATTTTCAATGGCGCTATATATTAGCAATGCGTAAGAGACCGGAGGCTTTTCCATAGAACAATCTCAAACGACATGTATTTGAACGGAATGGAGTACAGTAAGCAAAACTATTCCTTAATTGAAGGTTCTTACAAAGTATCAAAACTTTCATTATGTGCACAACACTGTACAAGGTCATTATACAAAGGAAGAAGTGACCATGTATTCTTCTCCCACATACAGGTGTTCTGTATCGTATGAAATTTTTGCTTATATTATACATTATTCAGTAGCAAATCTCTGCAACACACTTTGGATAGAATAGTTTTGTAAAATAACATGTTCAAATGAACAAATATTTATCATGTTCATTTTTTCAAAATTAAGACGGTATCAAATATAGATATATATCAGATACATTATTCACACATGCAAAATCATATGCTGTTTCGTTCACATGTATGCACCTTAATTCTGTTACTTACACACTTGATTATGTCACATTGTTAAGTATGTTTGGTGAACCTTAATGAATGCTAATAATTGAATATGAAGACTTACGGGAAGAATAATAAGACATTTTTTTTTGGGGGGATAGTCTTTGGGATGAACGTGTGGGAGGCGTTGGTGTGGGATCACGTCCACGGTTACTTGATCATTGCCTTCTTCTTGCCGTTTGATGCTGGCCCAGTGCGGAGGTTGTGCCAGTGGTTGAGCCAGTGCCAGGATTTGTGCCAGTGGTTGAGCCATGGCTGGGGGTTGTGACAGTGTTTGAGCTAGTGCCGGGGTTTGTGCCAGTGGTTGAGCCAGTGCCGGGGGTTGTGCCAGTGGTTGAGCCAGTGCCGGGGTTTGTGCCAGTGGTTGAGCCAGTGCCGGGGATTGTGCCAGTGGTTGAGCCAGTGCCGGGGGTTGTGCCAGTGGTTGAGCCAGTGCCGGGGGCTGTGCCAGTGGCTGAGCCAGTGCCGTGGGTTTTGCCAATGGTTGAGCCAATGCCGGGGGTTGGAACAGTGTTTGAGCCACTGCCAATGGTTGGGCCAGTGCCAGTGCTAGGATTTGGGTCAGGGGAAGAGCTTGGGACATAGGATCCGGCGCATTAGGATCCTGATGTAGAATTGGCTGTGTGTCTAGCTCGCTTTGCCTCACTGGCTCGCTTTTCCTCTCTGGCTCGCTTTGCCTCTCTGTGTCGCTTTGTATCTCTGTGTCGCTTTGTACCTCTGGCTCGCTTTGTATCTCTGGCTCGCTTTGTATCTCTGTGTCGCTTTGTATCTCTGTCTCGCTTTGTATCTCTGGCTCGCTTTGTATCTCTGTGTCGCTTTGTATCTCTGTGTCGCTTTGGATCTCTGTGTCGCTTTGGATCTCTGTGTCGCTTTGGATCTCTGCCTCTATTTGCCTGTCTGCCTCTATTTGCCTGTCTGGAGCTATTTGCCTCTCTGTAGCTATTTGCCTCTCTGGAGCTATTTGCCTCTCTGGCTCTGATATTAGATCAATATCTGATAATACTGTAGCTCCAGATTGGATAGTATGTGTATATCCAATTGTGCGTGTGGCTCGCTTTGTGGCTGTAATTGTGCCTGTGGTGGGGGGCTGTGCCTGGACATGTGCCACAAGTTGACCCATACATGTGGCTATGACAGAGAGGCTATTTGCCATGTTGTCCAGTGTCTCCTGTTGTCTTGTCATAATGTGGCTCATATTTTTAATTTCTTCATATATTTTCTCATTTGTTTGAGACTGTCTGTGTGCCCGATCTTCCTGGTTTTTGATAAACCTGGCCACTAGGCTGGTTAAATTTGATAATGCTTCAGCACAAACCTGGTCTCCCTGGCCTGCTTGGATCTCCCCATTGTCATCACTTTCTGGATTTGGTTGGGTATCCTGTAATCCAAGAAAATCAGGTCCTGAATCATCCGCATCTGGGACACTAATATGTGTGGGATCTACTCTCATCTCATCCTCACTTCGGACAGGTTGTCGTGGTGATGCAGACACATCAGAATCCATGTCCTCAGCAATCACTATATAATAAATAAGAACATTTTAAAATCAACATAATGACTAAGTAATTTTGTGCTCCTCTTTATTTGGCTGAACATACTATGTTAATGCACATATGTTTTGCTAAAAATTTTGAGATGTGCATCAGTTCAAGCTGCAGTTCAATGTCCTGTTTATGTTTTTGTATGTCAATTTTGTAACGGCAATAGTTTGTGTGCAATCTCTAATTTAATAAACAACTGCATAGCTTGCGAAATTATAGTTGTCCTTGTATTGATGTGCGGAGTTTGACGACATCTTTAAATATGTTTAATGTCAATGGTTCATACAGGAACAAGAGGAACAAGCATGCTTGTTCAAATACAATACAATTGTTATTTCAAAGTACTTTTGTTTAAAAATGAACATGCTACAAGTATTTATGGTCAGTACACTAGTGATTGCTATCCAAAAACACACATGCAGGATAATTATTGAACTGCAGCTTTACATAAAAAGCATATTTGACATAAATGCATAATGACATGTGTAATGTTGACATTTCAGATTCACATCATCTAAACAGATTATAGTAGTTGTATGTATAAATGCTTGCATTTCTCTAGCAAATATTGATGTCATAGCATACGACTCACCTGGTGTCGAATGTGAAAGAGATGGCCCAATATCTCTGTTCCCACCACTTCCAAATATAAGGCAGGGAGTCATAATTTATACCATCTTTTCCTCGTAAAACTGTAAATTGAGTGATGCTGGAGGTCCACCTCCTGTCCCACTTGTGATGCGTCCGGCATGTGACATCTTATTCTTGAGCCTATGTTTGATGTCCCCAAATCTTTTTTTACACGTCTCAGAGGTCCTTGGAAAGATACCAGCTGATGAGACAGCTCTTCATATCTGTCCCCACAATTTTAACTTCTGACTGGTCTTGGTTTTACCTGTGTATATGTAACAATGTGTTCATATAAATTTCAGTATTTAAATCATACTGTATGTTAATATTGTAACAATTATAACATGTCCCTCTAATTACAGACACCTATTAGTGTAGGTCATGAGCGCATTCCTGACAAATTACATATGAACAATCAGCTGCACACCTCCATTACCGCATACATGTTTAACAACTGTATGTAACGTTAGGCATGTCTTGAATAAACATTAATCGCATCATCATACCATTTATTTTAACAATGTGATGAAATTACTGTGAGGGAGTCGGTAAGTAACATAGTCCCACTTTGTGCTGACTATGATAATGGGCCGGTAAAAGGGGTAAGTGAGCACGAAACGTTGCGTTCCCCTGCGTCTCATCGAAACCACTTCCTTCCCTGATAGGGATGTGTTTATCATATCTCTGACGTTTTAATAATGTCAATTTTCACCCTTCCCTCACCCTTCTGTTAATTGTATGTGATTAAAGTTTGGAGGCACATTGACAATGAATGACCCTCACTTTTAGTCATTCATATATATCAGCATTTAAAGTATCATTGATAGTTTAGTATTCATTATGAGTGCGGGGAACACTTTTTATGTTCTATATGTACTTAAGAGAGATTAGAGGTCCCTTCATTGTTCCACAGCACCCCACAACTTACTCATGTGAAATATAGTTAATACATGAGATAATACGGAATATACAACCTACTTTGTATATTGTTATCGAATAAGTCAAATACAAAACTTACATGCTAATGATCCATAGAGTTGTTCATAGGAATCCATGACACTTTCAACAAGAATGTCATTTTCGCGATGGGTAAAGCGGGGGTTTCTTAGGCCCCCATTCGCACCTGGCTTGTTGATGGCCCCTCATCACTTCCATCATCATCACTGTTTGTATGGTGAACAGTGTCCCTCTCTCCCAGTCCAGTACTCCCACTACCCTCACCCACCTGCACTCCACCACCTGGAGTCTCATCACGGGACGTACCTGCCCTGGCACGACATCTCAGATCTCTCCCATGCTCCCCCACTCCCCCACTCCCACCTGCCACCGCACCTCCTCCACTCCCATGCTCCCCCACTCTACAGCCACCGCACCTCCTCCACTCCCACTCTCCACCACTCCACCAGCTACCACACCTCCTCCTCTCCCACTCTCCACCACTCCACCAGCCACCGCACCTCCTCCACTCCCACGCTCCCCACTCCACCAGCCACCGCACCACTCCCACGTCCACTCCCACGTCCACTCCCACATCCACTCATCCTCTCTATTTCAGTCACTCACAATAAACAAATATAAACAAAAATGACACACTAACAAAGTTCTATCACACTAACAATACAAAAAAGTAGATAAACAAAATATAATAACACAAGACAACTCACTCAATATTCGCCAACAAATCACCAACTCTCTCCAACTCTCTCCAACTACTACCACCAACTCCACTCTCTCCTCACAACAACACCCAAACTAACTGAACAAAATGGACGCTTTATATAGGGTATCCCTCCCAAATAGTTGGCCACAAGTGTGATTACTATTGTTTTCGGGTGATTGCCTAAATTGACGACGTCAGCATTTCAGAATTTAACCACTACACTACCATGTCCCAAACCACAAATAATGACACACACTGTAATTGACAATAATATTATATTACATGGATTCACTCCTTCCATGGTCTCTCCTACATATACCCCCCAAAAATAAGGGACATACATGAACCTCAGGGGACCATAATTGCCTTAGCGTGAAAATGAACACATTTAAAAATTCATGATTACGTTTGCTTTAATAATACTGTCAATGAGCATGGTGTCCTCGGAGCTGAACAGCATTGGTTTCAGGTCCGGGGACCCCCTTTTTCAGGAGATACAGGCCCCTTTATGGGGTGCCGGTATCCCCTGCTGAATGTACATTTCCCGGTCACGTGACGCAGAAGCTTTAAAATTACAGTGGATACCGGCAGCACTAAACGGGGCCTGTACCTCATGAAGTAGGGGTCCCCCAGAGCTGACAATAATGCGGTTCAGCTCCGGAGACCCCCTGCTCATGTACAATATTAATCAAATGTATTTATTTACTGTATAATCGCCTGTAACAGCCTTGCATGGAGATGGCAAATCTCCATGCAAATGTTACATGCGGCTTTTTTTTCTATCAGCTAGCGTACGTAAAGGTTAAGAACGCTAGCAGAGGGAAAAAAAGCAACACGTACGCTGTGGCTGTTCTGAGCTATTTTGAGCAGGTACGTAAAAAAATGGCCTCAAGGCCTTAGTGCATCGCGTCCCCGGCTTCAATTTTTAACGAACCTGTTTTTTGGCCAAATCAGAACGCAAAGCCATTGAGCTTAGTGCATAGCCCCCTAAGAATTTTAGATTTTTACATTGGTTAGGTTCAAAATTCCTTGTTTGTCACTAAAGGGTTTGTAATTCAAATGATATTTGACATTATTCTTGCAGTTATTATACGGAAATTGTTGACAGTATTTGTATTAACATTTCATAGAGAGCATGAAAATATGACATTCATAATGATTGCATTCACAAGGTTTTATAACTGGGTCCTGTATAAATGAGAATAGCTTGCTACTATGTTATTGATTTTGATGTTGATGTGATACTCACAATGTGACAATCTGTTCTAGGTCTATATATTGTTTTCAGATTTTGTTACTCATTAGGCTTGGTGGGAAAGTTGGTATCCCTGCTGCCTAAATGCACCCTCATTTAAGATATAGGGGATATTCCTCTATCGCCTACAAAGTCCTAACGGCTCTTGGGCAGACTTCTTGCTCGGGACACTGGACCTCCAAGTTTTATGGTCCAGCTGGTAATTTCTGCCCAATGGCGGAACTTGTCAAGTTGACTTCAAAAGGTTCACTATGTTATTTGATTCTTTGCTTTCTATGTTTACAGTACTGGTTGTTCCCCCCCACCCTTCCCATCCCATCCCATCTTACCACTCTGGCTCCGGAGTAAGCCCACAGGGTCTTAACATTAACAGAATCTCACATAGCATTATAGGCAGCTTTGAAGTGTTCAGGGTCAGGAAGGAGTGACACAGAGTTTAATTTATAAAAAAGAAATGTCAATTATGATACTATCACATACTGTAGTGCCCACGGTTATTCTAACACAAACCAGTGGCAATCGCCAAAAAGACCCAGGTACAATACACCCAGGTACATGCTGGATACATGCCTTCAATTTGCCTTAAACTAGACCAAGCATTTCTGCATTGATTAATGGCCCATCAGATTACCAGCGGGGGTCCATGGCAGTACCATTCAGTTTGACTGCCAGGGACCCCTGCTGTGTTAATTCTATGGGTCATTAGTCAATGCAGAAATGCCTTAAACTTGAATTAAACTAGCCAGGTTACACCCAGCACATACCCTGAATGTAACCGGGCTAGTTTAAGGCAAACTTTAGAATACACGTGGTCTCGTCTGTAATGTGAAGGGCCTTGACAGCCAGGCTAAAAGGTGCTTAGCAATGTCAAACTACAAATGAAAGAATGCAGATCTTCTGCTGCTACAGGAGACTCATTTTAGTAAGACTTGCGCCCCCAAATATATGGACAAAAACTTTAGACAATTCTATCTTGCTTCGGCCCAGACCAAAAAGAGAGGGATAGCAATCTTAATTAATAACAGAACCCTTAGTGGTTAACCAAGTTAGGCATGACACAGAGGTCAGATTCCTAATTCTGGTACGTACAAATCATGGTCAACCCTTGACAATAGCAACGGTTTATGCTCCCTGCGAGCCAGATCCAATGTTCTTCTCTGTTTTTTTTTAATTATTAGTTAAGGTTAGAAGAGGACATATGTTTTTGGTGGGAGATTTTAATCTGGCATTGGATCTGGACATGGACAGGTCAACACGCACATCTCATAGGAGAAAAGGGGAACACGGGAAATCCTCAAGGGACTTAAAGAGGCACAATTATCAGATATTTGGAGGGAATTACACCCAAGTTAAAGGGGATATACATGTTTTTCTAATCCACATATGAACTACAGCAGGATAGATTATTTATTTTTATCTAACAGAATGGTCCCATCGTTCAGATTTATGACATTTCATGGTCTGACCATGCACAAATTGAGCTGAAGTGCGTGGATCTCAGCCTTCACAAGCCTAGAGTAAACTGGAAATTAAAATAATATCTCCTTAAGATACCTGATGTCCTTGAAAAAGTGGATAAGGAGATCAATGACTTTTTCAAAACTAATGTAGGAAGTGTAAGCTCTCACATAACACTATGGGAAGCTCATAAAGCTACTCTTAGAAGTTTTCTCCTTAGCATCGCAGCAGGGGGAAAAAATTTAGCAACCCTATCAGGGGAACATAAGAGAAATAATAATGTAGAAACGCTCCAAAAATTGAAGGATACTAAAATTGAGCTCAATTTGCTTCTAACCTCCCAGGCGGAAAATGCAATGAGTTGGACAAAAAGGAAATTTTACGAAAAAGCAAACAAGCCAGATACCTTATTAGCGTCTAAACTTAGGAACAGACAGTCAAACTTTAATATACAGTCTATTTGTCGTAAAAGAGGCGGTATGACTTCAAACCCTAAATTCATAGTAGAAGAATTTAAAAATTACTATGAGGTATTTTACGATGGTGAGAAGGTGGTAAATAATGCTAATACAAAGCGAGCCCTTGAGGCTTTCTTGGCAGAGGCAGGGTTGCTGGTGTGGAGGAGGAGACATCGTTAGCTGGAGAACACAAGTAATTAAGCAGCTTAAACCCTCAAAAGCACCTGGCCCACATGGTTTTTCAAATTTGTACTACAAAAAATGTGTGGATGTGCTTGCCCCCTATTTACTTACGATGTATAATGCGTTTTTGGACAGAGCCTCTTTTTCGGAACAGATGCTTCAAGCCTCCATCTCTCTGATTCACAAGAAAGGGAAGGACTCGACTCACTGTAAGAGCTATCGGCCTATCTCGTTGATAAATTCGGACGTCAAGATTTATTCAAAATTGTTAGCTAACAGAGTGAGTCGGATATTGCCCAGACTGGTCCACCCCGATAAGGTGGGTTTTATCCCTGGGCAACAGGAGGCAGACAATATAAGGCGTATAGTTGATCTGATTGAATTGGCATATGTGAAAAAGATCCCAACCACGGTGTTTAGCTTAGATGCCAAAAAAGCTGATAGAATCGACTGGCCGTATCTTAACGCCACGCTTAAGCCGTTTGGGTTTAGGAGCAGGGCTCTTCATGCCATTACCACATTATACACCAGTCTAGTGGCCAGGGTCACTCATCAGGGTTTCCCTTCAGACCTGTTCAAAATCAAAACTGGTACCAGACAGAGTTGTCCCCTGTCCTCACTTCTATTCGCCATGTGCATGGAACCACTGGCCAATCATATATTTAATAACCCAGACATTATGGGACTACAAATCAACACCCAAAGTCACAAGGTTGCTCTCTATGCGGACAATGTTTTCTTGACCATTACAAGGCCTCTTACCTCCTTGCCCAATCTTTTTCACCTGCTGGGTTCCTTTAACAAAATCTCAGGTTTTAAGATAAATAATAATAAATCAGAGGCACTTAACATCAACCTTCCAAAGAAACAGGTGAAGTTATTAGAAATTAATTTGAACTTTAAGTGGCAACCCCACTCTATTAAATACTTGGGAGTGAACCTCACCGGTAATTACAAATCACTGTATCAAGCAAACTACCCCAAACTGATCAGGACTTTAAAAGTGTACATGAGAACATGGTCTGCATTAAGCATATCCTGGATAGGCAAAATACACAATATCAGAATGAACCTTCTCCCCCGCATCCTCATTCTGTTCCAGACCCTGCAAATTCCAGTTAGGTCAAAAGATATCCTTTCTCTAAAGTCCTTAATCACTAAATTTATCTGGAACTTCAAAAGGCCAAGAGTAAAAAGAAGGTTGTTAGGTAGACCAACTTCGGCGGGGGGCTTGGCGGTACCTTGCTTGTTGTCATATTATAAAGTGACTCAATTAAGCCAATTGGCGCAATGGCACACAGACCCTAATAGGAAGAGGTGGATGGATTTGGAGAGAGAGATGTGTTCTCCAGTCTAATTATATCATTTAATCTGGTCCCAAAAGTCAATATCCTTCAAGGAGCCGCATTCCTCAATGACCACCTCGTTGGAGGTATGGGAAGCCACCAAATTCAGATACAGGCTAACCTCTAGGAACACATTTATGACCCCGTTATTTGATAACACAAACTTTGTTCTGGGTTTGAATAATAGAGATTTAGCAATTTGGAAGCAAAAGGGAATTCTTAGGCTTAACGATTTGGAGGCTCGGAAAAACATTAAAACATTCGAACAAATTTAGGCAGAAAAAGAAATTCCCCAATCTGAATTCTTTAGGTACCGCCAAATGAGAGCATTTTATATGAAAACAGCTCCCTTCCCCCATTAACAAATTTTGAGCAGCTCTGTTTATTGAAAGTAGACACTTGTGGACTAATTTCCCAAATGTATAAAGAAGCAGTCTGTTCTGGACGGGAGTACTCACAGCTCCCACATTTCACTTCCCAATGGGAAGAAGATCTAGGGGAAAATCTGGAAATAGCAGATTGGGAAGAAATATTCATGGCCGCAGCAAAAAATTAAATTTGTACGTCACTGAAGGAGAACGCATATAAAGTAATGATGAGGTGGTACTTCACCGCCCACCAAAGTGACTAGCTCATGCTGAGTCATGTCATCCTAAAGTTAACAGCCCCACCTCTGAGATTCACCCATTGTCTAATCAGAGACTGCTCCTGCTGGGAGGAGTCCTTCATACTGCCAAGTGTTTCATACACACTTGAGCTGAGCAAGAGGGAGGAACACCAACAACCTTTCCAAAGGTGCCCCCTGCAAGAGCTGTTTTTGCCACAATCTAGAGCCCCACACTAACTCGGGTGGCTCTGCTAAGTTCTGCTGCCATGGATGTTGTGGGCCCATGCGCTCTCTATTAATGTGGCCAGATTCCCAAGTGGTCCAGTGCCACCTACTACCCTACGTACAGCCGTGGCCCCTTTTAACCTCCAACATCCCCGGAAAAATTCAAGGATGTTTTCGTTTCTCTCGCGTTTCCCCGCGCGTCGGCCGCATTGAATAGATAGCGCTAATGGCGCTTAACATTGAAAGCGCCCACGGCGCCGAAAACGGCTGAAAACATGCCGCATCTGCCCGCAATTTCAAAATCATAGGGAAACGGCCGCATCAGATTAAAGACGGCCGCCACTGTACTGCTGCGGATCTTGCTGTGGGCCCGTGGGCCCTACAATGGCCGGTCCAGTCCCTGACGATGGTACAGATGTTCCCAGACTTGGGATCTGTACCTGTCGACGCCGAAGAGGGTGAGTTGACTGTCCCAAGGGTGTCGGGTGTGAGTCCCTAGGTGATCGCGGAGCAAGGTAGCTCCAGACGCACAGTCGCCTGGGCCACTGGCTCTTCCCGGCATCGCGTCCTGTTGGAGGTGTCCCCCCCTAGATGAGGAAGAGGATCTCTACCGGACGGGACCTGTGGAGAAGAACCCAAAGCCTACCTGCCATGCGGATAGTAGTTCCATCCTGAACGCGTTCATCCCAGATGCTGCAGAGGTTCCAGAATGACCTAGAAGCTCCTCGAATCCAAATTATGCCAGTGCTGCTTGTACACTGCCTATGGAGGAATCGAGGGATGTCCCCTACCTTGGTGTGGGTGAGTCGCCTCGTTCCTATTTTGTTGCAGATCCAGTTGTGGCCTACCTGGATGAGGCGCTGAGTGTAGCCTTGTCTGGTGCACCGCGGGTTGAAAAACTTTCCGGTTTCACCGGATGTGACGTCATCTCGCCACCGAACTTGTGCCTGCCTTGTGGTCTCGTGAGATTGTCCCTCGCTGATGACGTCACCAAGATGGCATCTGCGGAGCCGGTTGCACCACCGCTGATGCCAGCTGCGGTGAGTGTGGACCCAAGTCCGCTAAATGCTGCCTGCACAGGAAAAGATCATCGGAACTCTTCAACGACAAAGTCCCCTTCAGGTATGGGAATGGGACATCGTGCCGCCGAACCTTGTTGAAACGCATATGCGTGTCATCACATTTATGCGCATGAATGTATCGCTCATTGGAACCTTGTTGAAACGCATATGCGTGTCATCACATTTAGGCGCATGCGTGTATGTGAATTTTTCTTTGGGGGTGGGGTTGTTTCAATGGTTCTCATGAATTTAAAGGAGAAACAATTGTATTTGTACAGGATAATCATGGAAAAATGAATAATACAAAAATACAGTAGGTCGCCTCTTCTTCCAAATTTACAATCTTGACTTTATCTTCTTCGTAATGGCTGTAGTTCTTTTGTCATTGAGAGGGAGGGTTTTGTGTAAATTACTTATGGTTGCTACAATATACACACAGTACAATACTTTTACACATGTCCCCCCCCTTCCTGTACTGCTGCAGCTCTGAGTAGAAAAAAAAAATGAGTGCAGTAAAGTGCATTTAAGGCATTGCATATTTCACTATATTGGACAATACAGTAACAACTGTTAAAATATATACTGTACAGTATAACTGTATAACTTCAGTATACTGTACAGTATATACTGGAACTCTATACTGTATACAGTATAACTACTGTATAACTATAACAATTGTGTCTTACCTGCCAGGATTGGGGGGAGGGGTGGATTTCCTGCACTTTATCTTCACCCAGCTCCAGACATGCCCATGCAAAACAGAAATAGATATAAATGATTATACAGTACTGTCACGGTAGCTTATGACAAGATATAATGAACACCAAATATCTGGGTTGTACTGAACGAGGCTTAGATATAATAAAATATAATTTATTCCTTTAAAAGGTGAACACAGCAATATAGTACAATTAACAGACAAGAAGGTACCACTTACTTAGGGTTGGGGAATGGAAAAGTATCAGCTAGCAATTCTCCAGCAATCCGGTGACATTCAAGATGGTATCAGAAGAAGAACTAAAAACTGTAGGGTTGACACAGTTTATATACCTGTGTAACCCTATTCTTAACATTGAATACAGACTATTGATGAACAATTAACTGTATCCAATCCCTAACGTGGAGACACAGATTAACCCATGCCCCCCAGCTAATTAGCCCATGTGTACTGGGACTCTATGGGTAGCCCCATAATTAAATCAGGGGCGACGACCAGTCTATCAAATGAAGTATCTGCATTGTTTGTAGGTGTAGACATAACACTTACAAACCACTCCAGTTTGATGATTCTCCACCCTCAGGTAACAATTAGAGTGGCAGAGTCTGTTGATTAGTACTTGATCTGTTGATTAGTACTTAGTGTAAACAATCAGGCAGTTAACTTTTGATCACAGTGCTTAGGCTCAATCAGCCGGCTGCCCTTCATGACCTATTAGCATAGCAGATGGAGTCTGCATTTTCAGGGCAGATCCAAAATACCATACATATACATTTTAATATCTACACATATGAATAAGTTCCATTCTGGTGGGCTCAATGGGTCGAAATGTGCCAGTTCTTAATGCCTACAGTGACTCCACATATTGGCCAAATATCAACTCCCTGAGACCTCCAGAACTGGAGATACAGAAATGCACTTTAAAACATCTTTAAAATACAGGATTATAATGAAACATGGGAACAGGGGAACATACATTTTCATGACATGACAAGGTGTAAACCACCATCCTGGACCGCAGTACAGTTAACCCCTTGCCTCCCTGGTGAGGTCAGGGGGTGGCCATATGGGTAGCAAGCCCTTTAATACCGGGCCAACCCCCCTCTCCCTCTACACCTCCCCTTCTTAATGGGTGACCTGTGGCCCACTGTCCCTAACGGGGAGTGGGGCACTGCTGGCACCCTTAACGAACTCAGTCTAAGAGGGATAGTCCTGATGTGAAAGTCCATCAGCATTGCTGTTTTCACTACCCTTTTTGTGCTGAATAGTTAACTCGAATTCTTGTAAGGCCAAGCTCCAACTTAGCAACTTGGCATTCTCCCCTGATGCCCTCTGCAGCCAACTCAAGGGGTTGTGGTCTGTGAGGACCGTAAAAGCCCTTCCATACACATAGGGCTGGAGTTTTTGGAGTGCCCACACAATGGCCAAGCACTCTTTCTTAATAGTGGCATAGGCCACCTCTCTGGGGAGTAGTTTTTGGCTGAGGTACACCACAGGGTGCTCTCTGCCGTCGTCCCCCACTTGGCTCAACACAGCCCCAATGCCATAGTCCGAGGCATCAGTCTGTATGAGGAAATGTTTGGTATAGTCCGGGGCAGCCAGTATGGGGGCCCCAGCAAGTGCCGTTTTCAGTGCCTGGAATGCAGTCTCTCAGGCAGGAGTCCAGGTGATAAGCACAGGCAGTTGCTTCTTAGTCAAATCAGTCAGGGGTTTGGCCATGGCGCTGTACTGTGGGACAAACTTCCTATAGAACCCTGCGGTGCCCAAAAATGCAATGACCTGTTTCTTGGTTTTTGGAACAGGCCATTGAACTATGTCTCCTAACTTGGCTGGCTTTGGTTTGAGGTGCCTTCCACCCACCCTGTGCCCTAAGTGCAGGACCTCTGCCATCCCTACCATACACTTAGTGGGTTTCAAGGTAAGACCAGCCTCCCTGATCCTATCCAGCACCGCAGCTACATGTCCTAAGTGGGAGTCCCAGGAATTACTAAAGACAGCAATGTCATCTAAGTAAGCCCTGGCATAGCTCTGCATCCCTTCCAGTAACCTATTGACCAGGCGTTGGAAGGTAGCCGGGGCTTTCTTCATCCCAAATTGCATCACCAAAAACTCATAGAGGCCACTTGGAGTGATGAATGCTGACTTCTCGCTAGCCTCCAGGGTCAGTGGGATTTGCCAATAGCCTTTGCTCAAATGCATAGTGGTTGCCCCGCGAGTTCATCCAGTAACTCATCCATGCGGAGCATGGGGTAGGCATCTGACACCGTCCCAGCGTTGAGCAGCGGTAGTCCACACAAAACCGGGTGGTCTTGTCCTTCTTAGGGACTAGAACTACCGGGCTTGTCCAAGGACTCTGGGACGGAGTAATTACCCCTAGGGCCAGCATCTCCTCTATCTCCTTTCCATACTGGTCTTGACCTCTGCTGACACTCTATAAGCGTGCTTATGCAGAGGCTGCAGATCCCCTGTGTGCATTGGGTGTTTTGTGAGATGTGTGGTCCCTGGCATGTCAGTGAAGAGGGCCTTATACTTAGCTAGCATGTCCCTGGCTTCTACCTGCTGCCTAGCACACAACTGTGCCCCTATCTCTACCTGCTCCACAGTGTTTCCCTGCCTAGCCTCCCCTAGGAGATCAGGCCGAGCATTGCTCGCCGGATCCTCCAGCAGTGGGCTACAAATGGCCATTACTGCTCCCATACTCGGTGCTCTGTATTCTTTCAGCATATTAACATGATATGTCGTATGCCTCTCAGGCTCTACCTGTACAATGTAGTTGTTCTCATTCACCTTTCAGATGACCGGGTACAGTCCCGACCAGGCAGCCATCAACTTGTTCACCCGAGTGGGTTTGAGAACAAGCACCTGCTGTCTTGGGATGAATTCTCTGCTAAGGGCATTCCGGTCATACCATTGCTTTGCTTGGTCTGAGCGGCCCTGAGGTGGTCCTGGGCCACCCCCTTGAGCATCTCTAACCGGTCTCGGAGATCTAATACATACTGGATCACTGAAGCATCAGTAGCAGTAGCCTCCCCTTCCCATCCCTCACAGAATAGGTCCAGAGGTCCACGTACCCTGCGGCCATATAGTAGCTCGAAGGGGGAGAAGCCTGTAGTTTCCTGCGGTACCTATCGTAGGCAAACAGCAAGTGCTGTAAATGAATCTCACAGTCTTTCCCCTCCGCCTCTATAAAGGTCCGAAGCATCTGCTTCAGGGTACCGTTAAACCTCTCACATAATCCGTTTGTCTGGGGATGGTAAGGGGTAGTGCGCCGGTGCTGTACACCGCATGCATCCCAGAGACAATGTAACAGTTCACTCATGAACTGTGACCCCTGATCGGTTAGGACCTCACTAGGGAAACCTACCCTAGAAAAAATGTTCAGCAAAGCTGCTGCCACTGTCTTGGCATCTATGATGCCAAGCGCTACCGCCTCAGGGTACCGGGTGGCAAAATCCACCACCGTGAGGATGTAGCGCTTCCCTGACCTGCTAGGAAACATAAGGGGTCCTACAAGATCCATCGCTACTTTCTGGAAGGGTTCCCCTAATATCGGTAGGGGTTTCAGGGGTGCCTTCACACGGTCGCCCGCCTTACCCACTCGCTGGCAGGCATCACAAGAGCGGCAGAAAGTGCCTACATCTTGAGATGCCCCCGGCCAGTAGTAATGCTGTTATAACCGGGCTCGTGTTCTGTTGACCCCCTGATGTCCCGCTAACGGAATAGAGTAAGCTACCCGTAACAGTTGCTGTCGGTACCCCTGGGGCACTACTAGCTGTCGCTTACCGGTCAATCCCTCCTCTATCCCTGAGTTCCCTTCTTCTCTATACAGAAGTCCCTTATACCATAGGCAGTGCTCAGTGCCTTTCCCTGCCTGAGATTCGGACACCCGAAGTCTCACGCCAGCCAGGGTAGGGTCTGTCTCCACTGCCTCCCTAAACTGGGCTCCTAATTCTGGCCACCCCCCAGTCATGTAATTGTCCGGAGAATGGGGAAGGGTGAGGGGGAACAGTAAGTAATTCTGTGTTTGCAACTGATCCTGGCTTACCTCCCCGTGCTCCTATGCGCCCCCGCTATCGTTGGTCCCAAAGGCTGGGGGACTGGCGCCGCCACCATTGCCGCTGTCTGGCTCCGGGTAACCGCCACCACTGCAGCGGGTTTGAGCACTCGGTCGTAGGTGCAGGTCATCAGACCCAGATCGTTGCCAAGAAGAACATCGGCATCCAAACCGGGTAAAACCCCCACCTCCCGCACACCCTGGCCCTCCCCCCAATCCAAAAAGATCCTGGCCACTTGCAAGAAACGTGGCTCTCCATCTGCCACAGTGATCTGTATCTCAGGGCCTTGGAGTAATTCCTCTGGCTGGACCATATCAGGTCGGACCAGGGCCACTGCAGCTCCTGAATCCAGCAAGCCGACTGCTTGCCGGTCACCGACTGTGACCGGGGTGAGATGTCTGCTCCGGCCGTCCATCTGCTGCAGGTCTGCACTGAGATGTCCTCCGCTCCTGGCTGTAGGCACGAATGAAACCGGGACAGGCGTTGCATGAGACGTCTCGCTGGGAGTTGGTTCCATGACCGGTCCGGAGTCTGTGGTGGAAGCCACCCGCACGCGGGCTACCGGCTTCACAGCTTGGGTGCATTGCCCCTGATGGGGTCCGCCGGAACACAGAGGTTCTGGGCAGTCGGTCTGATGTGACCAGGGCGGTTGCAGTTGTAGCACCGGCGCTCATGCCGGAGCTCCCCGCCTTCAGTGGACTGCTGCCCGCAGGCGGCCTCTGAGTCCATTGGGGGGTATTGGCAGACTTTCTGGCCGGTGACGCCGCCACCGCCGCCTTGGCTACTGCTTTGGCGGTCATCAGGCCACATAGCCAGCCTCCTGGTAAGTCTTGGGCTTCTTGTCATACACCCAAGCCCTCACCGCCGGTGGGCACTGCTGCATGAACTGCTCCTGGAAGATGAGGTCCAGCAGGCGTTGGTAAGTCCGTGCCTCCTAGTCCTCCACCCAGCGTATCCCGTACAAAGCCATGCGGGTCACGTAGGTAACATAGGACTCCTGGGGCTGCATCTCCTCCTGCCGGAATTTACCTCGGTAGGCTTCAGGGGTAAAACTGTACTAAAACAATAACAGTTCTTTCAGGTGGTCATAGTCATCAGCATATTCATCTGGAAGCACCATCATCGTCTGCTTCACCAAGCCGGACAGTAAGGGGTCCAAACGTGCAACCCGATGCTTTACATTGTGGGTCCACCCGTTTACATCTCAAAACTGACGTGGTGTTTAAAGATGGACAGGGCATATTTCTGGGCTAAACCAGCACTTCCGATCTTGTATTTTTCCCAGACGTGCTGGGGAAGTTAGCACAAGATGAAGTCTGTGAGATTACAATCTTGGGTGCGTGTATGCTTCTGGCAGCGGGTGAGGGTAGGTGGTCTGGGAGGATGCTTTGCTCCTGTTGTGGCCTTACTGGGGTTGTCATCTCCTGTTGTGGCCTTACTGGGTTTGTCATCTCCTGTCGTGGCTTTATCGGGGTGTCATCTCATCCTCATCAAGGGCATACAGGTACATGTATTCTGCAGATGGAGGGGGTGAGCGAGTGGGGGGCCCATGGTGCGCTTGGTGATGGAAGCATGAAGCTCACATCCAGGCCACCCTCCTGCTCCTGTGTCGGACATACAGGGGCAGGAACTCCAAGCAAAGAATAGATCCCCGTGAAGTTCCTCTCCATCTTCTCCATACGCCTATCCATATTCAACATGGTCACCAAAAGAAGGTTAATTGCAGAGTTGTCAGGAATTTCGACACAACTTAAACCATTCAGCATGCAGGCAAACGAGCTGAATCTGGTGTGAGGAGTGCTATTGACATCTGCGTGGATGGGTGAAGGAGCGGGTGAGATGGGGGTTCCCAGGAGAGTAGCGTCGTGGATGGGTGCAGGAGCAGGTGAGATTGGGGTTCCCAGGAGAGCAGCATTGTGGATGGTTGCAGGATCAGGTGAGACAGGGGTTCCCAGGAGAGCAGTTTCGTGGATGGGTGCAGGAGCAGGTGAGAGGGGGGATCCCATGAGAGCATCGCTGGACAAAGGGTCCTCCACAGGCTTCCATTTGTTTTGCTAGGTATGTATGGCAGCGAATTTCTTCTTGACATAATAAGGCCCAGGGTTCTTAGCCTTTGGAGTCTTCGGAACGTTTTCTTTATTCTCCTTTGGTTTTTGCTTTGGCTTTGGCTTAAAAACAGCTTCCGCCTTTCGCTTTCCCATGGTTGGCACGGCAGAAGCAAGCAGGTTCCTGCATCCATAGAATCGGGGTAGATCCATAGAAGCAGATGGAATAATACACAATGCAGTATCTGGACAAGGGCAAGTTAAGATAGAGATCAGCCTGTGGGAGGCTATGCAATTTGTGTCACATTTTATACACTGTGTCCCTATTTGAATTTTTTTGCGGACATAGACACGAGGTGTAGGTGTTAAAAGTGGGCGTACCGTGTTCTAAACCTGTTGAGTGAGACGGAGGCCAATTAAAGTATAAATACACCATCCATTTTGTTGATTCAATGTACATTGAATATACATCGAATACACATCGAATACATTCCTCTGTGCTTCATTTTTTTTCTAAAAGCAGCGATGCTGATGAAAAAGATTTCAAAGGATCTCAGCATGAGAATACAGGATATGTAGCAAAAAGGACACCAAATTTCACAGATAAAATGCTGTTAGTTTATTCAGGCCTCGTTTTAACAACTAGCACTGTCAGTTATCATGCCCATGGTAAGGCCAAAAAAGTAAAGTGGACCCCCACAATCGCTACTGAGTAAGTAGTTTTGTTTCTTTACTGTTACAGTTTGTACTATAATTACACTATTACTGGTAAAACGCATTAGTGTTTTTTACAGTACCCTTTTCCTAACAACTAATTGAGAGAAGTAAAATTGTCCTCTATTACTCTAATAACGTCTTGTACTGTATGCCTGTTTTTAATATTTTCTCAATTTTTACATTCTTAAAATCACTTGTAAATTCAACTGTATACTGTACATATACAGTACAGTACCGTATGAGGTGACATAGTCTTCACCTTTTGCTAGGCTTGGTCTGCGTTGCATACTGCTTAATGGAAATATCTCAGTCATGCACCCACTGCATTGCATTTTATATTGTATGTCTTTATTGATATAGCGCCAAAATTGTACTCAGTGCTTCACAAAGAATACAATACAGGAAATTATAATAATACAATAAGTGCAGCAAATAAGCAATTAGTGCAGCAAAATCAGACAATAGGAAAGGAAATCCCTGCCCTGAAGAGCTTATAATATAAGAGGTTATAAGGGTGAATAAGTGCTGTAGTTTTGAGGTTAGTCAGTATTACATTTATTGGAGACAAAATTTGGGGCCTACTGTAACAAATTGTTCTGTTTTCCTTTACACTGTAGGGTGACAACGCTTCTGGTGGACCAAATAAGTGAAGATAATGATGAGTGGTGCCACAAGAGTCAAGAATGCTCTTGAGAAAACTCACAAAATAACAGCTTCTGAGACGCAAATTGGGATGGAAATATGGACTTGTAAGGTAAGTGTCTTACTGTAACAAAGAATGAATGCATGATAGTGGCAAAAGGTGCTAACTACAATATAATTACTAAAATAAATAATGTGATATACACGTGCAATAATAAAAATGATACTGATAACCAGCTCAAACCCTCTGGTGGATCCTGTCTTCACTGGCTCCAAAAACTTGAATGATATTCTTGTAATCCAGGGGGAGCATATCGGCCGGAAGAGAATGGAATAAAACAACTACTAAGTGTAGATGGTACAGCAATATAGAGATAAAGCGATAACTTGGCTCTATGGATATCCTACTTACAGGATTCCAATGGAAAACAGGCACTGGAATGAGGTGAGGATATGTAGATGTGGTAAGCTTCTCAATGTGTCAGTAAGTGTAGCAGATGGGAGCACGAGAGAGAGAAAGAACTTGTAGTGCAGATCAGTATAATAAACACAGCTTTATGACAATGGATAAAAATGAACACTTACAATAGTGCTATAAAAAAGCACAATGGATATAATCAAAGGTCGTGGTGCATCAGATGTTCTCACCACCTCCCTACAGGGGGGATGCATACAACTGGTCAGCCTCGTGGTGTGCTCTGCTCTTCCGCTTCGTCGCGCCATCGACTCCATGACGTGACTTCCCTCGGCTTCTCTCCGTGGCTCCAAAGTGCTCTGTGAACATAGGATTAACCCTTGTAGGGTCTCTGGCTTCGTCAGGAGTATGATGTCCCACTACAAACTGCAGGCTTAAATATCCTAAATACTAGGTGTGCTCCAATCAGTATCTCACTTCTAATACGGCAGCTGCACTCAAGCTAGGGTAATGCTTGCCCTTTTTCCCTCCATGACTATTAAATTTTTTATGGATAACGCACTTTCCTCCTAATTTCTTGTTCAGATGATTCCGGTTGTGCTCTGCCATTTCTTTCTCTTATCTGTATAAAAATGAAAGGAAATGAAGTGGGGATGGAAGGGGTGGAAAGCATCTTAACAAAAAATTATATTAATGATAATAAAAAATATATATAAAATAATAAAAAATGTATTGAACAATAAATGTTCCAAATTAATATAAAAAATATATTAAATATATATTAAATAATATTTTCTTATAAAAAATATATTTGTGGAGGTGATTAAGAGGAAAGAACGATATAAAATGTTGAAAAAAATTGGGGGGGGGGAAGCTGGAGTTATCCATAGAGACAAATGTAAGGAGGCTTATACATATTTGGCATATAAGGGATGTATGATGACAATGTATGGATGTAAAATACAAAAGTGTTAAAACACATGTATAGTTCGTTAATGAGAGGGAGGGGGGGAAGAGCGTAAGTGGATGATGCATTATAGTCACTCATGATGGAAGATAACAGAAAATGTACAAGCAAGATATATGAAAAAGTACAAAAAATGTGTTCTTGTAACATCCAGTATGTGGGGAAAACCAGTCGACAAATCAGAACCAGGATCATTGAAGGAATATTGAGGTAGAGGTCCCCTCAATTAACTAGTGCTACAGAGCATTGTATCCACATATATAATAAATTGCTGCATCCGGAAAATGCAATAGGAAATGGAGCTGATTTGAATTAACCCCAAGTTGGGACGTGGTCTGGCAAGACTGTGAAGGGTTGTCCGGGGGAAGTCCTAAGACCCCATACATAAATCCTGCAACTCAATAAACCAGTTCACCTGGGGAAGCTACAACTTTCAAAATAGTAGTAACAAATGACTCACATATGTCTTTAATTCATCCGGTTTTGTGTGCTCCACGCTGTATGAATTTACAGGAGAAAATCACCACCGCCGAGGAGGAGAGTGAAACAGCGGGCACGGCCCCGCAACAAAAATAGCAAAGGCTGGACTGTGCTATGAAATAACTTTATTAAAGCATGGATTTTAAAAAACAAGAGGAGGGGTTACACCCCCCCGCACCTCTTACGCGTTTCACCCACTCTGGGTTTTTTCAAAGAGTAGCGTTACTCGTGCACAGCCTCCTAAAGTACCGGAAACAAACCGGACGTGACATCACTCCACCAATAGGATGCAAGTACTCCCTAGAGGTTATACAGGGAGACCGCACACTTGGTAAGTGTATGCATGTGTGAGGTGTATCAGCACAAGGGGCATGCGCAATGGAAACAAATAGTGAGATAATAAAAACAGACTTGATTTGAATTTAAACAATATATATGACAACACAAATCTTCACGGAGAGTGGCACATTCATAGTGATATACAGAAATATATAACAAACCACACATGCATGAGGGTGCAAAATGATAAAAACACTGCATAATGAAAATGCAATATAAAGTTAAAATCAAGTAAAGTCGGGGGGATGGGAGCTATCAATCTATTAGTTCATAAAGACAATTTAAATAACTAAAATACATAATTCAATAGCATGCAGCAATCATAAGATGTATTCAAAGATTGAATTGTTAGTATTGTATACTAATGTGACAAATGTAACAGGAATGGCATAACATCATCATGAATGTAATTGCAACAATTAAAGTCAATTTTTTGCAACAATTAAGGTCAATTTTTTGTGTGTATGAACTTCAAGGAGCTTTTTTACATTTTCAACATATTCCACACCAATACGAAACTTTTGTTACCATTATTAAGGTTTTTAAAGGGCAACTCTAAGAGGAACATTTCATCAGAAAAAAAGGAACATTTCATCAGAAAAAAGGGGGATGATCAGCAAAAAAACAAGAGTAATAGATAATATAGATGGTCTTAAAGATTTTTTCAATTTTCAATCAATAATAGATGGAAAGCTCTTAGTCAATACAAGGACTAGTTTGTAAAAATAACATTGTGATATGTCTCAAGAAAGAGATATATATATAAGACATATCCACGCTGCTTGCATGAACATTCACACAAAATATTATTTATGAATGGAACAATCAAGGTAAGAGAGATATCATGTAATAATCTAATAGGTCCACACATAGCCCTTAACAAGTTGATATCTATATAAGACTATTTAAGACATGCTTTAAAATGGATTATAACCCCAATAGTAAAGTATTCTAATAGTGAGGATTTAAGCAAAGGTGGTACTTATGTACAATAGGTGTTTTATGGGGAGCTACATAGGTGAACAATTTAAGGATATAGAGATTCCCAGTGTAAAGACACATCAAAGACACATTATCTCCCAGTCTACGTTGATTCCTCTGGGTATCATTGTGTCCATTGTAAAAATCCAGAACATTTCCTTTTGATTAAGGATGTTCTGACGGTCACCACGTCTGACTGGGGGTGGAATATATTCTATCCCACTAAAAGTGAAAAGATCTAATTTGCCCTTAGGGCATTCTGAGAAGTGTCTTGCCACTGGGAACCTCTGGTCCTTATTTTTTATGCTTCTAATATGTTCCATTATACGATTTTTTAATGGACGTATTGTTCTTCCTATGTAGCTCTTACCACAACCACATGTCAGAATGTATATTACATCATTAGTATTACATGTGATGAAGCTCTTCAGTCTAATTTTATCCTTATTAACTTTTGAATGCATCACTTTGATGGATTTTGCATAAGTACATACCTTACAACAACCACACTTGATGAAACCTTTAGGTGGAATAAAACCCCCAGTACTTATTGAGGGATTAATATACATGCTAGGCGAAACATAATTTGACAAAGTTTTTGCTTTTTTAAACACAAATTTTGGTAATTCTTCAATATATGGTTTAAGTTTGGTATCTAGAGTCAAGATGTTCCAGTGTCTGGCAACAATAGAGCGGATTGAGTTGGCTTGTCGGCTATGTTGGGTGATAAAATATAATGGTTTTTTATCCTTTCCACTTCTAGGTTTTCTTCGTTTTTTCAACAAGTCGATACGTGGAGTAAAACAGGAATACTCAAACGCTTTCTTTAGGTCAAATTCACTGTATCCCCTGTAGCGAAATCTAGAAGCCAGTTGTTCTGATTGATATATAAAATGATCTGTATCTGTGAAGACCCCTCGTGGAGGGGAAGAACGCGATGCACAGCCGTGCTGACAAATTGAAGGCTGGTCAGATGACTAGAAAAACTTTATTGTAATGAGTGTGGAGCTAGCAGGTACTTTGACGCGTTTTAGCCGATTGGCCTTTGTCAAAAAGTATCCTGCTGCTCCCAGGATCAACAAGATATAATGTGTCCAATCTCCAGCACCTGTATCAAGCTCATCATTGAGGTGAGAGACAGGTGTGTTAATGGGCACTAATATATCTATAGAGACATTAAAAACAATTAAAAATGAGTTCAACACAGCAATCAAACTTATACACTCAAGACAATATATACACATTGCAAATGCAAGATACAGATTGTATATAATCTTGTGACTTCATAAGTAAAAATAGGGTAAGTGATTGGTGGCAAACTAATGGTTAAAACAAATAACATAGATACACCAATATACAATAAAAGTCTATATGTATCTGAAGTACATAAAGTAGCAAAACTGAATGATGAATACAAAACACAATGGTTGAAGAAACAGAAATAATGAATACATTTTGTTAATCAGTAAGTAATAGAGCAAATGTTTGTACAATGAAAAAGTATGTTATTAAAGAATAGACCTATGTACTAAATTTATGTATATGAAATAGGATAACAAATCCAAAGGAAAAAAGAAAAAAAAGGAAAAAAAAGAAAAAAAAAAGCCAGTTGTTCTGATTGATATATAAAATGATCTGTATCTGAACAAATGCATCTAAGCCTTAAAAATTGTGCTTTTGGAATACCTCTAAGTAAAGGCTTAGGAAGACCACTATCCGCTTTCAAAAATGTGTTTCTCGAATTCAATTTCCTAAATATATCTGATTGAATACATTGATTTGAATCGATATACAACAATAGATCTAAATACTCAATTTTTTGGGCATGGTATGAAAAAGTAAAATGTAAATTGTATTCATTGTTGTTTAAATGGTCCACAAACTCCGTCAGGGACCTCGTGTCACCTTCCCAAATCAAAAACAGGTAATCTATAAATCTTCGATAAAAAATGATATTATTACGGAAAGGATTTGTGTGACTAAAAATGTGCATAAACTCCCAATATCCCATAAATAAATTTGCGTAAGATGATGCAAATGAAGTGCCCATTGCTGTGCCTCGTGTCTGTAAATAATAAAGTGAATCAAATAAAAAATAATTGTGAGTTAATAAATAAAGAATTGATTCAATAATAAATGTGATTTGTGCAGGTGATAAAAGTGAATGATTAAGAAAATGTTGTATTGCTGTGATACCTTGTGTGTGGTCAATAATTGTGTGAAGATATGTGACATCTAAAGTAACCCAAAGAAACTTAGGAAACCAAGTGAATTTAGAAAGTGAATTAAGTAAATCAGTGGAGTCTCGGAGGTATGACGGGAGTTTGTGGACCAATGGCTGTAGAAAAATATCAATGTATTTGGATAGTCCATCTCCCAAAGATCCAATACTCGATATTATTGGTTGGCCAGGAGGGTCAACCAGAGATTTATGGATCTTTGGGAGATGGTGAAAAATGGGGATAACTGGGTTATTGACGTACAGGAAGCCTCTCTCTTTCTCATTTAGTACTTGCAAAATGACACCAAAATCTAAGATATTTTTAATCTGTGCAAGAAACAAATCCGTAGGATCAGACTTTAGAGTTATGTATAAACTCCTATCTTGTAGTTGTCTTAGGGCCTCTTTTTTGTATTTAGTATTGTTCTGGATGACAATGGCACCCCCCTTGTCGGAACTTTTTATGACCAAATTTTTATTGCTCATCAAGCTTTGAATACTGAGTCGATCTTCTTTGGTCAAATTATTACCGAAATTGGGGGTGAAATGTAACCTTTGCCAGAAATAACAAGTCCCTTTCAACTAACTTTTCAAAGGTAGCTATGTGTGGACCCTTTACATAAGATGGATAGAAATTGGATCTATTCTTCAATCCTGAATCTCTAGAACCTACCAGGAAGGAGGATGTATAATCAACCTCCTCCTCCATGGTTTGTTCATGCAGTAGACTGTTCATGTCTTGAAGGGTACATAGTTCACGAAACGAGGTTAAATCATCTACATTGGAATTGGATTCTGAAAAAGATAAATTCAAATCCTGTGTAATCACAGGGGGAATATTAATAGAAACATTACTTGAATTGTCATTTACAGAAACCACCGCTGTTTCACTCTCCTCGGCTGTGGTGATTTTCTCCAGGATCATTGAACACCTCAGTGGTATTAAGAGGAAAGTACCATCACATAGTGTACCTGTACATTTCAGAGAAGTATACAGTTGTGACACTACCAGTTTTAAATTTACAGCCATTGAACAAGTCTAAGCACATTGGAGGGGCAGGGATAGGGATTTAGAGCTCCTTAAAAGGGAGGCCTTCTGGATCCATCATTTGAGAACCCTAGCACCTAGGGGCCTCAACATGGAGATAGACCTTGCTCCCTTTCTCCGTTAAGATTTACTAACATTAATACATCCTTTAATGCTTTGTCTCTCTCTCCATTAGGATGTTATCATCTTTTATTGCACTCTGTGCTTTAGCGTTTATATATCTAGCTAGTCTAGGTTGATCATGCCATCTCTGTTACACTTGTTTTTTGTACTTTTTCATATATCTTGCCTGTACTTTTTCTGTTATCTTCTATCATGAGTGACTATAATGCATCATCCACTTACGCTCTTCCCCCCTCTCATTAACGAACTATACATGTGTTTTAACATTTTGTATTTTACATCCATACATTGTCATCATACATCCCTTATATGCCAAATATGTATGCGCCTCCTTACATTTGTCTATATGGATAACTCCAGCTCCCCGCACCCCTTTTTTTCAACATTATATATCGTTCTTTCCTCTAATCACTTCCACAAATATATTTTTTATAAGAAAATATTATTCAATATATATTTAATATATGTTTTATATTCATTTGGAACATTTATTGTTCAATATATTTTTTATTATTTTATATATTTTTCTTATTATCATTAATATAGATTTTTGTTAAAATGCTTTCCACCCCTTCCATCCCCATTTCATTCCCTTTCATTTTTATGGCTGGATTATGTATTATGGACGTTGCTGTTTTTGTACATTGTTTAATGAATACAATATTGAAAGATATACATATTAAGATCAATGCTTATGTAGTGTATTACATTTTATGTTCCTGTGTATTCCACATACTTATCTGCACTATCAGTTCTTTCTCTCTCTCGAGTGCTACCATCTGCTATACTGACTGATACATTGAGAAGCTTACCACATCTACATATCCTCATCTCATTCCAGTGCCTGTTTTCAATTGGAATCCTCTAAGTAGGATATCCATAGAGCCAAGTTATCGCTTTATCTCTATATTGCTGTACCATCTACACTTAGTAGTTGTTTTATTCCATTCTCTTCTTGCCTATATGCTCCCCCTGGATTACAAGAATATCATTACTGTAACAAAGTACAGTACTGTATATTGCATATAGTGCAATATAAACTACAGTATACAGTAGTAATACCCTCCGCCAGTAATTATTTTTGAATAAAGCAACTTACATTTTACCACATGGTTCCATGGCAGTGCACTGCTTTTCATTTTTCTGGTTACAGTAGTAATATAATTCAGTATATTGCAATAGTACTGTATGCAGAGTGCTGTGCTGTAGTTAGTACAGGACAGTAGGTAAAATTGTGATTTTACTCTACTTGTAAAATTATTCCTTGTCATTACAGACTGTATCCTATGATAAGGGACACTAACAAGATTAAAAGAATGGACCAAGCATGGGCATGGATCAAAAGTGGCGAGACTTTTCAGGATGTCATCTTTACTGACGAGACAAATATATCGCTTGAGAGTTTGACACTTTTGCATTCCAGAAAAAAGGATGCATATTTCTGAAGCTGCGTTCCAAGCACCCAGTGAAGCTGCAAGTGTGGGGTGCGATCTCTAAACGTGGACCAGGATGCATCATCATCTTTGAGGGTAAAATATTGCACAAATACACATGCTGTGGCCTTATGCACTGTACAGCTGTAGTGTACAGTATTTGGTACCCAAATGTTACATTCCTTTTCTTGTTCCAGCTATAATGGATAAAGTATTTTTCCAAGAGAATATAGTGTCCAATATTGTTGAATACATTAGGCATGATTTCCCATCTGGTCACTGTTTCTTCCAGGACAATGACCCAAAACACACCACGTCTATTGCCCATATTATTGCCAGCGGTTTCAACTGGGTTAAGACACCACCGTATTAAGTTCGGTAACCGTTTCTCATTGTTTTACACTGTTTACAGTATATCTCTTTAACTAATTCACCTTTTTCCCCCCTTCAATTCAAGATCCCCAGACTTGAATCCCAATTGAATTGGTATGGCGTCAGTTGAAGGATTATATCAGAAAAGTGGTGAAACCGTCCAAAAAGGATGAATTATCAGAAGGAATAATGAGTTTCTGGAACAACATACTCAACGTACAAAAATACAATAAATATTTAGATGATTTTGCGACCGTGTTGCCTACTCTTTTACAGTGTAATGGGCAGGCCACAGGACAATAGTATGGTACTGTACTGTGGTATGGTAAGTACAGGTACAGTTAGTATGATACAGGTAAGTATGGCACTCAAAATATCAATTTTATGTCAGCCCTTCCTCTCCACTTTCTACAGTACAGTATTAAATCCAGTACAGGATGTGTCTAACCTACAGTAGTATAGTTTTACAGTATATAGTTACAGTACAGTATAATGTATACAGTTTAGTATAAAAATACATAACAATAGAGAGCGCAAACGTAAATCCTCACATACTGTACAGCGGCGGCCCCTTTTATTCTCCAACATCGCCGAATTTTTTCGGAGATATTTTCCGAATGCCACGCACTTCACCGCACTTCACCACGTTCATGCCGTATTCTGACCGCATTTATACCGCATTCATATTGCATTCACACCTGTGGTTGATATGTTTATTGATAATGGTTCGGATTTAATTGGTTGCAATTCTTTGCGTATCTGCCAGATGGCAGATATTCATGAATTGTAATGCGCATGCACTTCAGTAATGTGTCGACTTGCAGGTGTTGAAAAGAATACCACAGTGGTCCATTGTAAATTGGCCTTGGGACTGAAGAAGTTACAATAATGTATCAATTTAGGCATTTTCATATTAAAAAATACAAGCACAGTGTTTGGTCTTGTTTTATTGTCCTGAGAGTCTCGACATCAGTGCACAACTGCAGTCCGTGTTCCAAAAACCAGACAGAACGTATGCTTATTTTATAAGGGCCGCGATTAATGCGACAGATGATAAGATGGCCACAGTTGGTCAAATTTATCAGTATTTTATCGAAAACTATGACTTTTACAAATTTTCGCCAGATGCTCATGTGTGGAAGCGTGCAATACGGAAAAAGTTATGTATCGATCCATGTTTTTTTCGTATTGATCCTGATTTTATTGGAGGGTGGTGTGTATCACTGGGTTTTTCCCATATCTATGATCATGGAGACTTCAAAAGGCATATAAAAGGGTACTTTAATGTGTCATGAGACCCATCCAATGTGTTTCGAACGTCACAGCGTTCTTTATCAAGGATAATAATACAATGTAACACCACCCATTAAATACCCTCCTACCTGTAAGGCTTAGCAATTCGCGCCAAAAACAGGATTGCGATGACGTCATGACGCAATGCGCACCATTGCGCATGCGCAGAACGACACGGCGCCGTCAAAGGGCAGAATAGACAAAACAAGCAGGAGGAAGCCAAACAAGTAAGGGCAAATACATACGGCAGCTGTAATGGGACAAAAGGAATCCCAATACTATAACAGCAATAACAAAGATTGAAGATCTTCTATATCCCCCAAAAAATGATGATAATAAGGAGCGAAGCATAGAATGCATATATAGCCCAAAAAATAAGTTAAAATATAAAACATGAAAAACAGAAAAACATGATAGTATGATTAAAAAACCGAAATGAAACTATCTTGACATATAATGACAAAGGGATAACCATTAAGAATAAATATAATGATTGAAGAAATGACATGTACTATAATAAACACAGAAAAAAGCAGAACACAAGCACACATGTGATAAAAAATATATTAACAACAAATATAATGGTAATTGAAAAATTGAAAAATATATATTTAGTTCTATAGTAATTATATTTTCCTAAAATGGGCCAATTGCCAATCAATGTTTAAACCCATAGGGAAGCCCGTTTGAAGAATAAATATCCAATACGCTTCCCTACGATTTAAGAAATTGATACGGTCACCTCCTCTGGGTCTATTATTAATTAATCGTTCTCCATCACTTGGGGAAATATATGAATTAATATAAGGAACTGCTCTACACCTGGCAGTTTTCTTTCTCAGTCTGAGGATCTTGGTAAACGCTTTTTGGATAGAGGTTATTCTGAGACTCATATTAATGTTGCTTTTGATAATGCTCTCAACACAGAGAGAACATCTTTGTTGCCCATTCGAGATACGGGAGACCCTCCCCTTGGTACACATTCACAGCTTGCTGTGAATAAATGTAAGACACATGGATCTATGAAATCTGATAATAAGTGTCCACTATTTATCTCAAAGTTTAATAAACAAAGTGGGAAAATTAAATCTATTATTTCCAAACATTGGAACATTTTATCTATGGATCCTGTGCTGAGTAAATACACTAAATTTGGCCCAACATTTGTGTACCGTAGGGCGAGAACAGTCGGTTCATATATTTCCCCATGTGATATAACTAAGCTTAGAGCCAATAATTCCTCCTTTATCACCAGGGGTTCTTTCAAATGTGGTTCTTGTAGCGTTCGTAAACATATGAAACCTTCTAAGAGTTTTTTTCAGGATAATTTACAGCATCCACATGATGATAGGACAGGTAGTCATATTAAGAAATTCTATGTTAAAACCAACTAAGAAACGTCAGTCGCAGGCAAGCAATGTGCCAGCACCAGCACCGGCTTCCAATAACGGTCTGACAATCAGTGAAAACCTGGTAACCGACAACCCTTGCTGTCTGTCCCCGCCCAGATACCTGCAGCCTGAGCCGGATTTCACGTACAGATTCCAGCAAGCTTGCATGTACCTAAGCGATTTCCTGCCTCATCAGCTGACTACAGGTGTAGTAGTCCCGCTGTCACCTGTCAACTACGTGTATGATCAAGAATACGGGACTGGCAGTGGCTCGGCGCCAGCTGTTTGGCAAAGTCTATGGTGAGTAATGTTGCCGTATTTTATTCTGTTTTTGAAATATCAATATCAATGCACAGTCAAGCGAGTCTCCTGTAAGCAATATCATTGGCTGAGCAGCTTCTACAGTAGATACTGCACAATTGGTGGAAAGCTAGGCGCATGCGCATTGTAACCTTCTTGAAACGCATATGCGTGTCATCACATCGCCAGGAGGCGCATGCGCATGTGAACAGGAGACGCCCCCCGAGAAAATTATTGGTGGGACTGACTGTGGGAACTTCTTTAGGGGACTGAATGACCATTACAGTAAAACTTTGACTTTTGTTTTTCCTCAGAAAAGAAAACTTTGTTATCTCATGCGGAAAACGGCAAATGGAGGGATTTCGATGGATAATATCGCTTTGTGTTACAATGCCTGCACATTGCTGAATCGGATTTAAATAACCACGTACCGGAGTCTACAGTTTAGTGGCCGTTGTTATTGATTAGGATAGAATACTGTAACTGAGAGCTTCATAGAAAATATGAAACAGTGTGCTGTTGTTTTCAGACCGTATACAATACTTTTTTATATATACTGTATAATAAACCCGAAAAATAAAAAGTATGCATTTATTCTACATGTATTCCAGTACATATGTGTATTCTATACCCGTACAGCATGTATTGTTTTAATACTCTTGTGATGTACAGTACTGAGCTTGCCTACAGTATACAGTACAGTATGCCTGGACAGTACTGTACAGTATGTTCTAGAAACACGGTATTTTGTTACAGTATAAAAGGAGACAATGGAACAATTTAAAACAAATCAACATTTTCTTTTATTGGTGGAGTAAGTACAAAAACATTTAATTACAAATACAATTTAAAAACATTTAGGGGCCTATGAAGTAAGCGTTCATAAGCCACTTATCAACCACTTATCGCCCAAAATGCCTACTGCTATTCAGTAAGCGGTGATAAGTGGGTGATAAAAGACTGAATAGCTCAAAAAAAAATTGGTCATAAAAAAAATCACTGAGGCTTCTCACCGCTTTTCAGCATGTTCATAAACTCACGCAATTCTAATAGCAGTGATTAGGTTTTGAACGCCTATCACCGCTCTAGAATGGTGATTTTGGGCCTTATTCAGAGAACATTCATAAAAAAAATCGCCAGGGATTTTCAAATGAATGTCTTTTGGGCGTTGCTATCACGGTATTCAGAAAGGCTCGAATACCTGTGATAGCAGAATGGCCACAACTGGCGAGTTGCTGCCAGCGAGAGCCTCGAGCCTCTGCAAAGACAAAAACCAGCGATTCATTTCTGCTGCAGAGAGAGCAGCTCTGAGAGAGCCGCCTCTCCCAGCGGAAATGTCGCCCAAAATTTATTTATTTAAATATACATTCCTTTAATAGTGTAGAGGTGCAGGGGGTCTCCGGAGCTGAACCATGTTAGTTTTGTGTCCAGGGACCCCCTGCTTCCCGAGATACAGGCCTCTTTATGGGGTGCCGGTATCTCCTATGCAAGGAAATGTCCCGGTCACGTGACGCGGGACATTTCAATGCAGAGGGATACCGGCACCCCATAATGGGGCCTGTATCTCGGGAAGCAGGGGGTCCCCGGACACAAAACTAACATGGTTCAGCTCCGGAGACCCCCTGCACCTCTACACTATTAAAGAAATGGATATTTAAATAAATATGTAAAAACACATCAATACACGCCCCCCACCCCCCCCCCCCCCTGCCCAAATCCATACAGTACAGTAATGGGCAAATTAACTATTATCCAGATATGGATAATATATTATTTGCCCATTATTAAACACTGCAGTCGCATACATAAATAAAATAAATAAATACAGTTATACTTACCACAACAGTAGGTCCCTCTGTCCTCCGTTGCCAGAAAGCATATATTGAAAAAAAATACATTCTAATGGTCCCTAACCCCTTAATCACCTACCCACCCTGACCCGTGAGGCCTAAGCACCCACCCCAGACTGACTATACCCACCCTATACCCATTGAGTAGTATAGTGGTACATCATACCCATATAATAATAATATGGGCATGATAAGCCTCTATAGCACTCAATGGGCACCCCAATAAAAATACAGTAATACACAAGACACACAGTAATAAAACCTAACTATACTCCCAAAAAACACACTTCACTAAATAAAATCAGTAGCCAGCTAATCCAATCAATAGAAGCAATTACAACATCAACAATGAATTAATTAAACCATTACCCAATCAAACCAATTCATCCATAAAGCAACTCAAAATGAATAGTAACACTAACCAATGTAAACAATGAATTAATCCTACATTAATTAATGTAACCATTAAAAGACAAATAAATACATTCAAACTATCTCTGAAGTATCCATAAAACACATTAGCTAACATAATATAACTTTAAGTACAAGCGAACACCAATCGCAAACCTTTTAATACATTAACCATAAACAAACAATCACATCCACATCAATAACAAGCGAGAAATGCCCCCCAAATATTGGCATAATAATGTATTAATCTGTACCCGAAAGAGGTACAGATTAATATATTATCAGTCAATGTGCCTCCCCCAAAAAATCAAAAAACACACCCAAAAAATAGACCTGTAAAAAGAAACATTTACAAACATAGAATATCTTACTTACCATTAGAAGCGGTGGCCCCTCCGACTCCCGGGGTAACAGGAAGCTCACGTACCTTGAAGGCCTCCAACAGCATCCGATGCCATCATCCATCAGGATCCGGCTCAGGTACCCCAAACTTCTTTTTTCTTTCTTTAATCACCGTCTTCTATCTTCATCTGTAACCATTTCTTGTTGTTCTTTATCTTCTTTCTTCATCTGTCAATCCATAAAACCCCATGTTAAATCCCAGCCGATGCTGTCTCGTCGGCTTCTTGGGCTCAAATGAGGCGTCACGGCCTTAAATATGGCTTGTGACGTCACATTTACCCTCACAATGGTTAACAGCCACCTGATTGGCTGTTAAAACCATGTGCAGACTAAATTTTTTTTTTCTGTGACGTCACTTAAAGGGAATGATGGCAGCCAATCAGAATGGCTGTGCTTCATTTACCTTTAACATGACGTCAGTAAATCCAAGATGGCCGCTGTGTCACAAGGTATTTCAGCCAATCAGAGTGTGGAATTGGTCCCCACGATCTGATTGGCTGAAATACCTTGTGACACAGCGGCCATCTTGGATTTACTGACGTCATGTTAAAGGTAAATGAAGCACAGCCATTCTGATTGGCTGCCATCATTCCCTTTAAGTGACGTCACAGAAAAAAAAAATTTAGTCTGCACATGGTTTTAACAGCCAATCAGGTGGCTGTTAACCATTGTGAGGGTAAATGTGACGTCACAAGCCATATTTAAGGCCGTGACGCCTCATTTGAGCCCAAGAAGCCTACGAGACAGCATCGGCTGGGATTTAACATGGGGTTTTATGGATTGACAGATGAAGAAAGAAGATAAAGAACAACAAGAAATGGTTACAGATGAAGATAGAAGACGGTGATTAAAGAAAGAAAAAAGAAGTTTGGGGTACCTGAGCCGGATCCTGATGGATGATGGCATCGGATGCTGTTGGAGGCCTTCAAGGTACGTGAGCTTCCTGTTACCCCGGGAGTCGGAGGGGCCACCGCTTCTAATGGTAAGTAAGATATTCTATGTTTGTAAATGTTTCTTTTTACAGGTCTATTTTTTGGGTGTGTTTTTTGATTTTTTGGGGGAGGCACATTGACTGATAATATATTAATCTGTACCTCTTTCGGGTACAGATTAATACATTATTATGCCAATATTTGGCGGGCATTTCTCGCTTGTTATTGATGTGGATGTGATTGTTTGTTTATGGTTAATGTATTAAAAGGTTTGCGATTGGTGTTCGCTTGTACTTAAAGTTATATTATGTTAGCTACAATAATGTGTTTTATGGATACTTCAGAGATAGTTTGAATGTATTTATTTGTCTTTTAATGGTTGCATTAATTAATGTAGGATTAATTCATTGTTTACATTGGTTAGTGTTACTATTCATTTTGAGTTGCTTTATGGATGAATTGGTTTGATTGGGTAATGGTTTAATTAATTCATTGTTGATGTAATTGCTTCTATTGATTGGATTAGCTGGCTACTGATTTTATTTAGTGAAGTGTGTTTTTTGGGAGTATAGTTAGGTTTTATTACTGTGTGTCTTGTGTATTACTGTATTTTTATTGGGGTGCCCATTGAGTGCTATAGAGGCTTATCATGCCCATATTATTATTATTATATGGGTATGATGTACCACTATACTACTCAATGGGTATAGGGTGGGTATAGTCAGTCTGGGGTGGGTGCTTAGGCCTCACGGGTGATTGAAGGGGGTATTAGCCCTAAGGATGGGTGTTTAGACCTTGCGGGGGGTAGCGGTTGGGTTAACCCCTTTATTACCTTAGCGGTATTAACCGCTAAGGTAATGAAGGGGTTAAATCCCCCCCGCAACCCCCCCGCAATGCCTAAACAGCCACTAAGGGCCAAATTCCCCCTTCACCCACCCCCGATAGCCACTGTATTGTATTGTACTGTATGTTTATTACAGTAAGCCTGGCACGGGTGTTTAACCCTTTCATTGCCTTAGCGGTTAGCCGCTAAGGTAATGAAGTTGCGGTACATTCATGTTTCCTGCCTCGGATGCATGCCGGGGGGGGTCCGGAGCTGCTATTAATGGCTATCAGCTCCGGAGACCCCCGGCATCAATCCGAGGCAGGAAAGTGGCCTGATTTCTTCTAAGTCCCGACCCATCGCAGCTCATCGAGGCATTTCCCCACCAATTGCCCAACAATTTTGTGGGGAGGTGGATTTGGGGAGAAAATCGTTTTTTAAGCCTGCGATGGGCTGCGATGGGCCGCGACACCCGACTCGCGGGTCTCTGAATAGCGGGAGTTTATCAACCCTCCGAAAATGGTCGATAAGGGCCTGATCGCTGCTCAGTCAGCGAATTTCGGACGGAGATAAATATTTTGCGTCGATACAGGCCGTTATCGAGCACTTATCGAGGCTATCTGAATACCAGTAGCCATTTTGGTCGATAAGTGCTCGATAAGGGCCTTATCGAGGCTTTCTGAATGAGGCCCTTTATCACAAAATCCTCACGCCAGAAAAAGTTGGTGTAAAGGTGTTGGAAACCTGCAGAGATGCGGCGAGATGGGACTTAGAAAAAAAAACATTTTTCCTGCATAGGATTGATGCTGGAAATCTCTGGAACTGATATACATTAATATTAGCACCAGAAAACCCTGGCATGAACCCTATGCAATAAAAATGCATTTACAGTAAACTTCATTACCATAGCGGATAGCCTCAGGGACACCCTACTTTCTGAGATACAGGCCCCGTTATGAGGTGCCAGAATCTCCTATGCATTTAAATTTCCACGTCACATGACCATGGGAATAAAATGCATAGGAGATACCGGCACCTCATAACGGGGCCTGTATCTCGGGAAGTAGGGGATCCCCAAGGCTGAAACCAATGCAGTTCAGCTCAGTTGAACCCCTGCTCATCTAAACTATTATCAAAATTAAAATTTATACACATGCATTTCGGGCGAGATTTGCACAGGGAGAAACGGCTCTCTCAGAGCAGCTCTCTCTGCAGCAGATACAACTCGCCGGGTAAGGCCTTTCCAGAGGGTCGTTCATCAGATCATCGGCTAATTGCCAGTTTGTGAATTTTTCTATGACAGGTAATGAAGGCTTTCTGAATACCGTGATACCAACGCTCATAAAAACGGTTACTTAAATGGCCCGTTGATTTTTTTTATGAACCTTTAGTGCATGAGGCTCTTAAAGTGTACAGCAATTCAAAACATTAACAGGTGTATGGTTTACTGCTAGTGAAAACATTTATGTACAGAAAGTCAAAACATTTAAAGTAGGGTGGTGTACAGAAAAGTCAGTCAGGCCTGCACATCTCCAGTCCTCGAGGGCCGCAAACAGGCCCGGTTTTAAGGATAACCTTGAAAACCAGGCCTGTTCGCGGCCCGCGGGACTGGAATTGTGCAGGTTTTGTGTACAGTAAGTAAAAACATTTCTTTATTAATACAAGTTAAAACATGTAACATCTCCTTTATTAAAGTACAGAAAGTCAAAACATGTACAGCACAACAGTATGGTGTTATTAAAAAAAAATCTTTATTCATAAAATGTAAAAAACGCAACATCTCCTTTATTAAAGTACAGAAAGTCAATACATTTACAAAAACATTTACAAAAACATTTACAAAAAATAAACAACAGTTGAACAGTCACGTAAATTAGATCCCCACCAGATTGTCCTTCCAGGGCCGATGCCTTGTTTGGCGCAAAATGCCATTAATGGAGTCTCGAACGATTTTCATTAAAGGATCTGAAATTGAAAAATAGCGCCGCAATTCCTCCACAATAATCCTTCTTAAATTTTCAGGAAGCGCCCTTTTTTCGCGATTTCCTTCGTAGTTGACATTTTTGGCCCACCCGCAGTACACCAAGTAGGACACATGGTGCTTAAAAATTAACATGCCATACTTCTGTGGTAAACCAGCACTCATCACCCTATACTTCTCCCTGAGTGCCGGTGGCAGCTTGCGTAGGATGATATCGGGCACTGTACTGATGCAAGCGTATGTAGGTTGGGTTCTGGGAGTGGGTGTGCTTCTGGGAGTGGGTGTGCTTGTGGCGGCGGGCGAGGGTAGGTTGTCTGGGAGGAAGCTTTCCTCCTGTCTTGGTCGCCGTGTTGTCTCCTGGCGTGGTCTTGACGGGGTTGTCATGTTAACCTCCTCCTCAACGGCATACATGTACACAAATTCTTCTGGTGGAGGGGGTGCGCTTGGTGTTGGAAGGCGGTCCAAGGTCCCATTCATCACATCCATGCCACCCTCCTGTTCCGGCATCGGGGATACAGGGGCATGAATACCGAGCAAATTATGTATCCTGCTATGTCAGTCTCTATATTCTCCATCCGTCGATCCATCTTCTCCATCCGTTGATTCATATTTAGCATGGTCTCTAAAAGCAGATCTATCTTTACAAGCATAGTAGAGTTCCCGGGGATATCCACACTTAACCCATTCAGCATGCGGTCTAACGAGCAGGTTCTTGTGCATGGCGTGCTGTGGACATCTGGGTGGATGGGTGCTTCGGAGGATGAAACGGGGGTTCCATGGAGAGAAGCGGCAGCGTCGTCGAAGAACGATGGAGGAGGTGACCTGTGGATTTCCGGGAGAGAAGTGGCAGCGTCGTCGAAGAGGGATGGAGAAAGCGACCTGTGAATTTCCGGGCGAGAAGCGGAAGAGTCGTCAAAACGTAATGGAGAAAGTGACCTTTGGATTTCAGGGACACCAGCGGCAGCGGCGTCGAAGAGCAGTGGAGAAGATGGGCTGTGGGTTTCCGGGAGAGCGGCGGCAGCGTCGTGGACGAGTAGTGGAGAAGATGAGCTGTGGTTTTCTGGGAGAGCAGTGGCAGAGACATCGAAGTGTAATCGAGGAAGTGGCCTGCGGGTTTGATGGGTTGGCTGCCATTTGTTTTGCCTTGAGTGTACATCACCGAATTTCTTCCTGACATAATAAGGCTTCCTGACATTAAAACCCTTAGCCTTTGGGGTCAGCAGAAGGTTTTATTTATTAGCCTTAGCCTGTCGCTTTGGCCTTGGCTTGGAAACGGCTGACGCCTTTCGCTTTTTCTGTGTGATAGGCACGGCAGAGGCGAGTGGCTTTCTGCGGCCGTAGAATCTGGGTTGATCCATGGAAGCAGATGGCACAATGCAGATTCTGGACAAGGGCAAGTTCAGAAAAAGATCATCGAGTGGTGGGCTATGCAAAGTGTGTAACCTTTTATGCATGGCGACGAGGTACAGGTGTTGAAAGTGGGCGTACTCTAATGTGAGTCATTAACGTATAAATACACCATCCTTTTTGTGTATTCACTGCACATTGAATACACATCGACTAAACATCGAATATACATTCTTGTGTTTGTATTTCTTTCTACTCGCAGCAATGCCTGTTAAGAAGATTTCAAAGGATCTCAGCATGAGAATTAAGGAGATGTACACGAGCGGACACTGAATTGCAGATATCCAACGCTGGTTAGCTACTTCTGGCCTCGTTGTGCCATCAACCACCGTGTGCTATCATGCAATCTAATTGTATAGTTATTTCGGTATATTTATATAACTACAGTATATAATACAGTATATCTATTATTGTTTTTATTGCTGCATATTAATAGAACTATATATTGTGTAGATCTATCAAATTTGATAGTTATTTCGGTATATTTATATAACTACATTATATAATACAGTATATCTATTATTGTTTATATTGCTGCATATTAATAGAACTATATATTGTGTAGATCTATCTAATTTTATAGTTATTTCGGTATATTTATATAACTACAGTATATAATACAGTATATCTATTATTGTTTATATTGCTGCATATTAATAGAACTATATATTGTGTAGATCTATCTCATTTTATAGTTATTTCGGTATATTTATATAACTACAGTATATAATACAGTATATCTATTATTGTTTATATTGCTGCATATTAATAGAACTATAGATTGTGTAGATCTATCTAATTTTATACTATTTTTAATGTAAATGATGTGCTGTACTTGTGGCCTACTGCACTGTAACTTACCGGATTGTTGTTTTTCTGTACATTGTAGGGAGACAACACTTCTGGTCGACAAAATAAGTGAAGAGAATGATGAGAAGAGTGCCTTAAGGGTCAAATACAAACTGCAGCAAAATCACAATCTCACTGTATCCGAGACCAGCATAAAGAAGATGAGACGCAGAATTGGATGGAAATATGAACGTGTGAGGTTAGTACTGGACAGTACAGGAGGTTAAAGTGTTGTTTAAGAAACTGTACTGTACCTATAAAATTATTCCTTGTCATTACAGCGCGTACCCTATGATAAGGGACGTTAACAAGATCAAGAGAGTGGTCCAGGCCCAGGCATGGATCGACAGTGGAGAAACTTTCCAGGATTGCATCTTCACTGACGAGTCTACTGTATCGCCGGAGAGATTTGCCACCTTTGCATTCCACAAAAAAGGTCACATATCTATGAAGCCGCGGCAAAAACACCCAGTGAAGATGCATGTGTGGGGTGCCATCTCTAGGCATGGACCAGGATGCATTGTCATCTTTGAAGGTAAAATAAGTCACACGCTTTTGCCTTATGCACTGTACTGTACCAGTGTGCAGTTTATTGAGCACTTTTCTTTTCTTGGTATAGGAATCATGAATAAAGCTTTCTTCCAAGAGCAAATTGTGCCTGAGATTGTGGAATACATCACACGTGAGTTCCCAGATGGTCACCGTTTCTACCAGGACAACGATCAGAAGCACACTGCATCAACAGCGCATATTCTTGAGCGCGGTATCAACTGGGTGAAGACGCCAGCGGAGCAAGTGCGGTAACCGTGTCTCATTTTTTCCCACTGTTTTTACTGTGTACTGTATCTCTTTAACTAATTGTCCTTTTTTTCCCCTCCAATGACAGATCGCCAGACTTCAATCCTATCGAAATGGTCTGGCATCAGCTGGAGGACCATATCCAAAAAGTCGTGAAACCCTCCAAAAAGGATGAGCTGGCGCAAGGCATAATGAGTTTTTGGAACGATGTACTCACCGTGGAACAATGCAATAAATATATTGACCATATTGCGACTGTGTTGCCCTTTGTGATCGTGCGTAATGGGCAAGCATCAGGAAGGTAGTATGATATAGTACTGTACTGTAGTATTGTAAGTACAGTATGATACAGGTAAGTATGGCACAGATTTTTTCTTTCCTGAGAGAGCAGCACTAGCCATCTGGTTACAAAGTATTTAACAGTAGTCACAGTATACAGTAGTTCCAGTATAGACTAGTTTGACAGTACTGTACTATACAGTACACAATGCCATAATACAGTATGCCCATAACTGCACTAATTTTTTATTTTCTTGTCTTTTTAGAGAAAAAAGTATGGCCTGGCGAGGGGTGTGGGGGGGGGGGTGTTATGTGTAAAGTTTGTGAACTGTGTGTACAGTTAAGTGTATATAAACAGCAGTCATGATTTACACAAAACCTCCCCTCTCTCAATGAACAACTGTACTCTACACAGAATGAGGAAGAAGATAAAGACGGAAAAATTTATATTATTATATATATTATTATATATTATTAATTAATATTATTATCAATGTGCATTATTCATGATTATCCACCGGCCCTCAATTTTCAACTGACAGAAGAACTGAATAAAGACTGGAGTTTGTATTATTCATGATTATTTGTATATTTGTATTTTTTGTTCCTGATAAAATAAATATATCTTTACATTCATGATAATCATAATCATTGAACCCCACCCCCCTTACACCAAAGAAAAAGAAAGAATGACAAAAAGTGGTAACTTACTGCACCAAAAACATGAATCAGATTATGGATTTTTTAACTCTCAATTTCACAGTGCTGTGCAAATCAGATTTACATATCAAACTCGAGAAGGGATTATCACAAGCGTTACCGTAAACAAAGCCTCAAAGGGTTGGGGGGTGGATGGGTGAGTCATGCGCAGTAATCATCAGCTAGCTCCCTTCCCAAAGAGGATTACAGAGAGGTGACTCAAAGCCTACAATAGGAAAATTAATTAATGGTTTTGAGGACTACACGCAGGCGCAGAGATGAGATGCTCGGCTAGGGACGGACGATTAAAAACACAATGACAAGCTTTAGAAATGGAATGGTTCTGGAAAGGTGTCTGTCGATAAGAGGTTCAAATCCTTGAGTGAGCCTTGTGTGTGTGCGTGGGGGAGGGGGGTACAGGGTACAGCTGCATGAAGGATTAGCTGTACTGTAGTTCAAAGAAATGACTTATTTTCAAATGGCAGGTCATCACAATTAATAAAGGAATTTATATGATATTTATGATATTTTTTACCCGTCTTATTTGAAGAGAATTTAGAAGTGCTCTCCATAAAATACATACTTTGCATTTTGAGCAAATGTAACTTCCTTTTGGTAGATTCTTTTGAAGGAGTTTTTTCTGTAGAGAACAAACTTGTGGAAACATAGTTGGCGATAGTCTTTGCCTTTCTGAAGACAAATCTAGGACCTTCTTCATAAATCGAATGTAAAACTGGGTTGGCTGCTAGCACTCCCCAATGTTTCTTAACTATATTCCTAATTTGATTAGCTTGATTATTATGTTGAACAATAAAAAATGGAGATTGAGAGTGCATGTCAGGTCCCTTTTTAGTTCTATCCAAAAGAACAGTTCTGTCCATCTCCTGAACTTCAATGAATGTTCTATTAAAGTCTTGTCTTGAGTACCCCCTGGCCTCAAAACGCTTCATCAGGTCTGGGATTGAATGAGAAAGTCATCATTATTGGTACATATTATTTTTATTCTAATCAGTTGGCCTTCAGGTATTGCTCTGATGAGAGATCTGGGGTGGCAGCTGTCAGCACGCAAAAATGTATAATTTATTTTGTGATAAACCGTGGTAGTGATATTTTTGTGCATATCAAGGAATAATAATAAATCTAAATAGTTAATATGGTGAAAATCATAATTTATAGTGAATTGCAAATTTAAATCATTATTATTATACTCTTAACCCTTGGATCGCTGGATACATTGGACTTACTGTATATTGTGGACATTCATCCCATGTGAATTTATTCCAGTTGACCTATAAAATTTGGACAATGTTTATACTATTGTATTGTTCCGTGGAATTGGATGTTTATTAGTACTGGTCACAGCAGGTGTCTATCATTATATCCTTACTACTGTGCTGCGTGGGATCATAGTTTATCAGTCATACATCTTTTGGAAAAACCATTCTCTCTATACCAACATCTACTGAATGGGTTAATTATCCAAATATGAAGATTATTATTTTTACAACTCTATAGTGTTGCTTTTTCTATAGAGCACCATACAACATTTTTTCTATACTGGAACTACTGTATACTGTGACTACTGTTAAATACTTTGTAACCAGATGGCTGGTGCTGCTCTCTCTGGAAAGAAAAACATTGAGCAGTTAGGTGCATACTGTATTATGGTATTGTGTACTGTGTAGCTACTCCATATTGGACAACAGTATGCAGTTAGTACTGTCAAACTAGTCTATACTGGAACTACTGTATACTGTGACTACTGTTAAATACTTTTTTACCAGATGGCTGGTGCTGCTCTCTCAGGGAAAAAAAAATCTGTGCCATACATACCTGTATAATACTGTACTTACAATACTGCAGTACAGTACTATACCATACTACCTTCCTGATGCTTGCCCATTACGCACGATCACAATGGGCAACACAGTCACAATATGGTCAATATATTTATTGCATCGTTCCACGGTGAATACATCGTTCCAAAAACTCAGTATGCCTTGCGCCAACTCATCCTTTTTGGACGGTTTCACGACTTTTCGGATATGGTCCTTCAGATAATGCCAGACCATTTTGATAGGATTGAAGTCTGGCGATCTGTCATTGGAGGGACAAAAAAAGGACAATTAGTTAAAGAGATACAGTACACAGTAAAAACAGTGGAAAAAAATTAGACACGGTTACCGCACTTACTCCGCTGGCGTCTTCACCCAGTTGATACCGCGCTCAAGGATATGAGCTGTTGACGCGGTGTGCTTCTGATCGTTGTCCTGGTAGAAACGGTGACCACCCGGAAACTCACGTGTGATGTATTCCACAATTTCAGGCACAATTTGCTCTTGGAAGAAAGCTTTATTCATGATTCCCATAACAAGAAAAGAAAAGTGCTCAAAAAACTGCACACTAGTACAGTACAGTGCATAAGGCAAAAGCGTGTGACATACATGTTACTGTACCTTCAAAGATGACGATGCATCCTGGTCCACGCCTCGAGATGGCACCCCACACATGCATCTTCACTGGGTGTTTTGGCCGCGGCTTCATAGATATGCGACCTTTTTTGTGGAATGCAAAGGTGGCAAATCTCTCCGGCGAAACAGTAGACTTGTCAGTGAAGATGCAATCCTGGAAAGTTTCTCCACTGTCGATCCATGCCTGGGCCTGGACCACTCTCTTGATCGTGTTAACGTCCCTTATCATAGGGTACGCTCTGTAATGACAAGGAATACTTTTATAGGTACAGTACAGTTTATTAAACCACACTTTAACCTTCTGTACTATCCAGTACTAATCTCACACGTCCATATTTCCATCCAATTATGCGTCTCATCTTCTTTATGCTGGTCTCGGATACAGTGAGATTGTGATTTTGCTGCAGTTTGTATTTGACCCTTAAGTCACTCTTCTCATCATTCTCTTCACTTATTTTGTCGACCAGAAGATTTGTCTCCCTACAATGTACAGAAAAACAACAATCCGGTAAGTTACAGTGCAGTAGGCCACAAGTACAGCACATCATTTACATTAAAAATAGTATAAAATTAGATAGATCTTCACAATCTATACTTCTATTAATATGCAGCAATATAAACAATAATAGATATACTGTATTATATACTGTAGTTATATAAATATACCGAAATAACTATAAAATGAGATAGATCTACACAATATATAGTTCTATTAATATGCAGCAATATAAACAATAATAGATATACTGTATTATATACTGTAGTTATATAAATATACCGAAATAACTATAAAATTAGATAGATCTACACAATATATAGTTCTATTAATATGCAGCAATATAAACAATAATAGATATACTGTATTATATAATGTAGTTATATAAATATACCGAAATAACTATCAAATTTGATAGATCTACACAATATATAGTTCTATTAATATGCAGCAATATAAACAATAGATATACTGTATTACTGTAACAGGGGACTTATCCCTGTTCAGTAATGTGCCTTTAATCCAGCAGTGTGGTGGTTAACCTCTGGTAGTTAATTACTAAACACCACCTGCCTGATTAGATGGCTTAGAAAGCCTGTCTTTTGAAACAGGAAGTGAGAACTCTTTAGCTGACACCTGAGCTGAACTTGGAGACACACTTGTCTTGAGCTCTGCCAAAAGATAGCAGAGCTGCTTTCAAGACACAGGGAAAACTTCTAAACCTGTATGCTGACAAACCCCGAAGACAAGGGAGCTGAAGCAGGGACAGTAAAGATTTTCCCTCCAAACCACAAGGACCAGATAAGACTTCTAAAACCTGGATGCTGATATTTTCTGTGCACGCATGGGTGCGGTTCCAGGAGAGCAGAGAAGCTTACAAACAGATAAGACTTTTATTCTTAAGAGACTGCTTATATCTGCTTTTTGCATGCTATGTTTGGGGCTGGGGAGAAATGCTTGACTAGGGAGATGTGAATTGATTGCATAGTGTTTTCACTAGAAATACTCCCAAGTGAACGGAAGCTTTGTTCCCCCCCCCCCCCTTTGTTTGGATGTTTTCCTGATAAAAAGGAAAAGGCACAATAAAGCCTTATTATAATTTCACATTATAAAGCCTCCTAATTGCGTACCACTGTGAACGCCCGTCCACATATGGTGTTAGAAGTGGGATAAGAGGTGTCTTTGTAGTTAAAAAGGACCGGAGAGTTTTATGTGAAATTTTTTTTATGCTTTTTGCCTACAAACAAGTCTGAGAAACTTAAAAAAAAAAACAAAAAAAACCTCATGCAGCAGAGATCAGAATTAAAGGGACACACCACTGCACTGAAACTTACACTGCATTGAAACTTACAAAAACACAGATGGACTCTTTACACCAATCCCAAGAGAAGAGAGACTGATGAAGCAGCTAAAACTTTATTTGCCTATCACAAAGCGTAATATGGTCATTGAAATAGGGGTTTTGCCTTCCAGCCATAGTCAGGGTTCAAGAAGTGAGTCAGCCCTTGAAAAGGGATAGGTGTTTGTTGTTTTCAAAAGTTTCGCTGAAGCAGTGAATACAGATGGTGACTCACGAGTGGAACTGATTTTGCAAATAAAGGTTGCCACACCGCATAGGGCTACCAGCTGTGAATGGAGTAAATGCAGAAAAGTGTGAAAATTGATACAAGACTGTGCTGAAGCAAGGGAATTTTTAGCAAACAAATGCTGAGTGTAAAATTGCCCTATAAAGGAAAAGGTTTTTCAAAGCCAATTGCTGAGTGTTGAGTTCAATGCAAAGAATGTTTTTTTTTCTGCAAGTAAAAAAGTATGCCTATTATCTTGGGAGCAAAACAGACACCCAAAGTGGGAAGTGTGAATGCCATAATACCCAAAGATGAGACTGAAAATTACTGAACTCAGGCAGAAAACCAAATTCTGTTGCTGAAGCATAGGAATTGCACCTAGCAAATAAATGGTGTATAGCAAATAGACTTTTTTACCTAGCAACTGCACAATCTTGTATACCTGATAAAAGAAAATGCATGCACAGTACTGCTGATATTGGAAAAAAAAAATTACCCAAGAAAGAAAAGTCTACAGAGATGCATGTGAGAGCTACGACCTCTACAAGCAAAATATGCCCATCTGTAGGACTACCACAATAGGGGGTTCTAGCAAATACAGTGGCAACAGCTGCAATAGCGCCTCCTGAGGTCAGGAAGAAAATTACACTTGATAGCTTAAAAATGGAGGACAAGATGCAGCGTTCCTGTAATGAACCCTACCCCATGTAAGAGTGGCCCTTCCAGTCCAATAAAGAGGAAGACATCTCTTACGGGGAACCCGAACCGAGTCACACCCACAAAACACCCCAAGAATGGTGGGGGTGCCTGAACTCGGCACGAACAGAAAAGACCGCTCCCTTTGATGACGAATATGATCAGCAGGAGACAGAGCGGGAGCAGTGGATCACCGAATATTTCTGTCAGCTAAAGCAGCTGCAAGAAAAGCCTGGCGTATATAATGAAGCTGCTAAAATTTCAAATGAAGATGGAGACCCCAATATCCCTGAAGGGACGGTGTCATCCAAATCAAAAAGGCGGAAAAAGAAAAAGAAAAGCGGTTCTTCACTTACCGTGGAAGTAACAGACACGTCCGCAGATCCTGTGGAGAAAATGGGGGACAGAGTTGCCCTGCAGCCTAGAGAAAATGGAGAATTCGTCCTACGGTTAACCGAATATCCAGAGGGCCCAAGGCAGAAGTCGGGTACCCCAAAGAAGTGTCTGTCCGGTGCCAACAGTGAGGAACCCTCAACCAACCATCCCAGGGAAGCGGAGCCAGAACCAGTGAGTGACGATCCCTTGACCAGCCCTGAAGACTCCCTGAAAATTGCCAGGCGTGACTGTGATCTACTTCGACAATTGAAACTTGAGAGAGAAGATAACACAGAGCTACAGAAAAATAACGTGAGGCTACATAAAGATGTGCTCACAATTTACTCTTTAGCCAGGACAGAATTGGACGATCTCAAGACTGAGCTAGATACTGCAAAGGCTACTATTTCCGCCATGGATGAAAAGCAGAGCAAATCTGATCAAATCGGGGCTACGCTAAAGCGGAAGTATGAGGAGTCACTGAAGCAGATGACAGTCTTCCAGCAAGAGGTTCACACTCTCCGCAGAGAACTGAATGCCTCACATCATGAGACCAACAGGTGCCGCACAGACCTGGAAGCTTCCAGAAAGGAACTACACAGTCTCACTGAGGAGCTGGACATTGCTAAAGAAACTATTGGTAATCTTGATGCAGATCTCAAAGTCTCTCAGAAGGAGCTTCAGACCCTCAACCTAGAGAAGGAATTCTCACGCCAGGAGATGGTCATTCTCAAAGCAGATGTGTGTAAATGGAAGGAGGACTGCAAAGAAGCCCTGAAGATTATAGAGACTGAAAAAGAAGAAAATTCAAGATTAAAAAGAGAAAACTTAAAACTGAAAGAAGAAAATTTTCAGTTAACAGAAGAAGTCAAGGAAAAGTTTGACGCAGAGCACCGACTGCAGAACCAACTGCAAGGTCTGCGTTCACACCTCTAGTATGCTGAGGAGAAGCAGCAAACGCTACAGGAAGAAAAACTGCAGGCTGCTAAAGAGGTACAAGCGCTGCAGGAACGTCTGAATACCCAGTACGTCCCCACAGAGCAGTATGAGGAGCTAAAGGCAACGCTGCATGTCTTCAGAGCATCGTTCGAAGCAGAGCTTCGATACCAGGTGACTCTGTATGAGAGGGAACGTGAGAAGGCTCAGAAACTGGAGCAAGAGCTGGAGAGACAGAGAGACTGTTCCATTTCCTTGAATGGAACACCAAGGTGAAAACAGACGCAGCGGCAACCTTGACGACAAAAATTACAGAGCTCCAGAATATGAAGGAGACTCTGATACAGATTCCTCCAATACGGAAAAAGGTATTGGCTCTGCCCAAGCACCAGTATCCCACAGTAACTAATGCCCGCAAGGACAAGGGTACAGTGAGAGTTGGGGACTCCACGCAATTTCAAAACAAAATTACGAAGTTTGAGCCACCAAAGAAAGCACTAGCCAAACCTACAGCTGCCAAACAGGCAACAAACAGAGGTAGGAGTGCAGAATCAAAGCCAGAAGAATTCTTAGCTGAAGAAGCTGAACTGGCGACTCCATGGTGTGGAGAAGTGGCAGAAAGACCACTTCAAGAGCAGATAACTCTAAGGGCTAGTCCTAACTGCTCTACAACTGTTGCCATACACTTTGTCTACAAAAAGAGGAGTGCCCGACGCAACAGAATTCTCAAGACCGCGCACGTGATAAAAAGACTTTACGTGGAAAAAGTCCTCCTCGAGCGACTGAGGAGTGCTGATCTCAAGCATCTTCGGGAGGAGACAAAAAGAAATTGGAGAAAGGGCTCCAATCCCAGCGGGACAGAGGATTCTCTTCCTCCATCCACTCTCATTCAAGTCACAGAGATATCTAGAATGAGAGTGGAAGGATGGGTTTGGCCGTGGTAAGCCCGAGCTTCCCACAAACAGGGGAGGTATGTAACAGGGGACTTATCCCTGTTCAGTAATGTGCCTTTAATCCAGCAGTGTGGTGGTTAACCTCTGGTAGTTAATTACTAAAAACCACCTGCCTGATTAGATGGCTTAGAAAGCCTGTCTTTTGAAACAGGAAGTGAGAACTCTTTAGCTGACACCTGAGCTGAACTTGGAGACACACTTGTCTTGAGCTCTGCCAAAAGATAGCAGAGCTGCTTTCAAGACACAGGGAAAACTTCTAAACCTGTATGCTGACAAACCCTGAAGACAAGGGAGCTGAATCAGGGACAGTAAAGATTTTCCATCCAAACCACAAGGACCAGATAAGACTTCTAAAACCTGGATGCTGATATTTTCTGTGCACGCATGGGTGCGGTTCAAGGAGAGCAGAGAAGCTTACAAACAGATAAGACTTTTATTCTTAAGAGACTGCTTATATCTGCTTATTGCATGCTATGTTTGGGGCTGGGGAGAAATGCTTGACTAGGGAGATGTGAATTGATTGCATAGTGTTTTCACTAGAAATACTCCCAAGTAAACGGAAGCTTTGTCCCCCCCCCCCCTTGTTTGGATGTTTTCCTGATAAAAAGGAAAAGGCATAATAAAGCCTTATTATAATTTCACATTATAAAGCCTCCTAATTGCGTACCTCTGTGAACGCCCGTCCACAATTACATACTGTAGTTATATAAATATACCGGAATAACTATAAAATGAGATAGATCTACACAATATATAGTTCTATTAATATGCAGCAATATAAACAATAATAGATACTGCACCGACACACTTTATTCGAGCAAATACCCGGTATGTACCTGGCAGATACCTGGAATGCGCCGCTCCTCACCTCTGACAAGCCCCGTTGCATTTGCCTTCCCAGCCTGGGTTCATGCCTGGCTGATGGGCGGCTGATCTGTTAAATGATAATGATTAGGATTTAATAGGCTGCAATGCTTCGCGTGTCTACCAGATGGCATAAATTCATGAATTGTAATGCAGTATATATATATGTGCTGTGCAGTATTGCAGCCAGCAGGAATAAAATGCTTCAATCCCTGCTGGAAAATAACTCAATGCACTCGGGCAGAAAACAGTCACAAACCTCAATACACCCGGGTATACCCGAATTCGTGGGACTAGCCGAGCTCGAATAAAGTGTGTCGCCAGTGTATACTGTATTATACAGTTATATAAATATACTTACGCGTTAGTTACCGTTGGTGTCCTTGTGCGTTGTTTGTTTTTTTCCGTGTGCATGATAGCACACTGTGGTTGATGGCACAACGAGGCCAGAAGCAGCTAACCAGCGTTGGATATCTGCAATTCAGTGTCCGCTCGTGTACATCTCCTTAATTCTCATGCTGAGATCCTTTTAAATCTTTTTAACAGGCATTGCTGCGAGTAGAAAGAAATACAAACACAAGAATGTATATTCGATGTTTAGTCGATGTGTATTCAATTTGCAGTGAATACACAAAATGGATGGTGTATTTATACGTTAATGACTCAAATTAGAGTACGCCCACTTTTAACACCTGTACCTCGTCGCCATGCATAAAAGGTTACACAATTTGCATAGCCTCCCACTCGATGATCTGTATCTGAACTTGCCCTTGTCCAGATACTGAATTGTGCCATCTGCTTCCATGGATCAACCCCGATTCTACGGACGCAATAAGCCACTCGCCTCTGCCGTACCTGTCACACTGAAAAGCGAAAGGCGGCAGCCGTTTCCAAGCCAAGGCCAAAGCAACAGGCTAAGGCTAATAAAGAAAACCTTCTGCTGACCCCAAAGGCTAAGGGTTTTAATACACGTAAAACAGAAAGTGAATCCCTGCGCTTCTCCCATAGGGATAGCAATCAATGGGGAATATATATATATATGTATGGTGTAAATACCTATAAGAAAAAAGGAGACTTTTGGTATACATCCTTTGATCAAATAATGCCAAGCCTGCTAACCACGTCAAGGTAAGTCTCTTTAGCAGGTACCTACGCTAAATTCATACTAGTGTTATGTGAAATAAGCCCAGAAGGGGTTAAAATATCAAAGCATATGCTTGTATAACCTAGTGCAATTAAAAACTGGTATATACCAGTACAGATACTCACATGTAAGTGAAGTGGAATAAGGGGACCTTGCTAGGAGATTATATACCTAGAAGAGGAGGGGCTGGCCTGCCACAAACTGCTCAATAAGCAGTTGCAGGTGATTGGCTAAATATATATATGGCTAAATATAGGTATAGGTATTTACACCATACATATATATATATATATTCCCCATTGATTGCTATCCCTATGGGAGAAGCGCAGGGATTCACTTTCTGTTTTGCACATTTGTATGGCCATTTCCTTCACTAGCTGCATGCTCTTTACACGGAGAAGCGCAGTGATTATATTTGTTTTACATTATTTGTTGGGGCCGATTTTAATCCTTTGCAGCACGCTCCTAGAGGGCAACACTACTATGGTGTAATTGAATATATTTAGCCAATCACCTGCAACTGCTTATTGAGCAGTTTGTGGCAGGCCAGCCCCTCCTCTTCTAGGTATATAATCTCCTAGCAAGGTCCCCTTATTCCACTTCACTTACATGTGAGTATCTGTACTGGTATATACCAGTTTTTAATTGCACTAGGTTATACAAGCATATGCTTTGATATTTTAACCCCTTCTGGGCTTATTTCACATAACACTAGTATGCATTTAGCGTAGGGACCTGCTAAAGAGACTTACCTTGACGTGGTTAGCAGGCTTGGCATTATTTGATCAAAGGATGTATACCAAAAGTCTCCTTTTTTCTTATAGGTATTTACACCATATATATATATATATATATATATATATTCCCCATTGATTGCTATCCCTATGGGAGAAGCGCAGGGATTCACTTTCTGTTTTGCACATTTGTATGGCCATTTCCTTCACTAGCTGCATGCTCTTTACACGGAGAAGCGCAGTGATAATATTTGTTTTACATTAATACACGTAAGCCTTATTATGTCAAGAAGAAATTTGGTAATGTAAACTCAACGCAAAACAAATGGCAGCCAATCCATCGAACCCGCAGACCACTTCCTCCAATATGCTTCAACGACTCTGCCGCCACTCTCCCGGAAATCTAAAGCCCATCTTCTCCACTACTCGTCTATGCTGAATGGGTTAAGTGTGGATATCCCCGGGAACTCAACTGTGCTGGTAAAGATAGATCTGCTTTTAGAGACCATGCTAAATATGGATCAACGGATGCAGAAGATGGATCAACGGATGGAGAAGATGGATCGACGAATGGAGAAGATAGAGACTGACATAGCGGGGATACATAATTTGCTCTGTTTTCATGCCCCTGTATCCCCGACGCCGGAGCAGGAGGGTGGCATGGATGTGATGAATGGGACCTTCGACCACCTTCCAACACCAAGCGTACCCCCTCCACCAGAAGAATTTGTGTACATGTATGCCATTGAGGAGGAGGATAACATGACAACCCCGTCAAAACCACGACCAGGAGACAACACGGCGACCAAGACAGGAGGAAAGCTTCCTCCCAGACAACCTACCCTCGCCCGCTGCCACAAGCACACCCGCTCACAGAAGAACACCCGCTTCCAGAACCCAACCTTCATACGCTTGCATCGATACGGTGCCCGATATCATCCTGCGCGAGCTGCCACTGGCACTCAGGGAGAAGTATAGGGTGATGAGTGCTGGTTTACCCCAGAAGTATGCCATGTTAATTTTTAAGCACCACGTGTCCTACTTGGTGTACTGCGGGTGGGTTTACTAACTGAACTACGAAGGAAATCGCGAAAAAAGGGCGCTTCCATAAAATTTAAGAAGGACTATTGTGGAGTAATTGCGGCGCTATTTTTCAATTACAGATCCTTTAACGAAAATCGTTCGAGACTCCATTAATGGCATTTTGCGCCATACAAGGCATCGGCCCTGGAAGGACAATCTGGTGGGGATCGAATTTGCGTGACTGTTCAACTGTTGTTTATTTTTTGTAAATGTTTTTGTAAATGTTTTGACTTTCTGTATTTTAATAAAGGAGATGTTGCGTGTTTTAACTTGTATTAATAAAGACATATTTTTCCTAACTGTACACAGGACCTGCACAATTCCAGTCCCCGAGGGCCGCAAACAGGCCCGGTTTTCAAGGTTATCCTTAAAACTGGGGCTGTTTGCGGCCCTCGAGGACTGGAGTTGTGCAGGCCTGGCTGACTGTTCTGTACACCATCCTACTGTAAATGTTTTGACTTTCTGTACTTTAAAAAAGATGTTACGTTTTTTTAAATGTTATGAATAAAGAATTTTTTTTAATAACACCATACTGTTGTGCTGTACATGTTTTGACTTTCTGTACTTTAATAAAGGAGATGTTGCGTGTTTTAACTTGTATTAATAAAAAAATGTTTTTCCTTACTGTACATAGGTCCTGCACAATTCCAGTCCCCGAGGGCCGCAAACAGGCCCGTTTTCAAGTTTATCCTTAAAACCGGGGCTGTTTGCGGCCCTCGAGGACTGGAGTTGTGCAGGCCTGACTGACTGTAAATGTTTTGACTTTCTGTACATAAATGTTTTCACTAGCAGTAAACCATACAACTGTTGATGTTTTGAATTGCTGTACACTTAAAATGTTTTTAAATTGTATTTGTAAATAAATGTTTTTGTACTTACTCCACCAATAAAAGAAAATGTTGATTTGTTTTAAATTGTTCCATTGTCTCCTTTTATACTGTAACAAAATACAGTGTTTCTAGAACATACTGTACAGTACTGTCCAGGCATACTGTACTGTATACTGTAGGCTTGCTCAGTACTGTACATCACAAGAGTATTAAAACAATACATGCTGTACGGGTATAGAATACACATATGTACTGGAATACATGTAGAATATATGCATACTTTTTATTTTTCGGGTTTATTATACAGTATATATAAAAAAGTATTGTATACGGTCTGAAAACAACAGCATACTGTTTCAGGTATTCTATCCTAATCAATAACAACGGCCACTAAACTGTAGACTCCAGTACTTGTTTTTTTTTACTCAGATTCAGCAATGTGCAGGCATTGTAACACAAAGGGATATTATCCATCGAAATCCCTCCATTTGCCGTTTTCCGCATGAGATGACAAAGTTTTCTTTTCTGAGGAAAAACAAAAGTCAAAGTTTTACTGTAATGGTCAGTCAGTCCCCTAAAGAAGTTCCCACAGTCAGTCCCACCAATAATTTTCTTGGGGGGCATCTCCTGTTCACATGCGCGTACCATCGATGTGATGACACACATATGCGTTTCAAGAAGGTTCCAATGCGCATGCGCCTAGCTTTTCACCAATTGTGCAGTATCTACTGTAGAAGCTGCTCAGCCAATGATATTGCTTACAGGAGAATCGCTTGACCTTTGAATCGCATTGATATTGATATTTCAAAAACAGAATAAAATACGGCAACATTACTCACTATAGACTTTGCCAATCAGCTGGTGCCAAGCCACTGCCAGTCCCGTATTCTTCATCATACACATCATTGACAGGTGACAGCGGGACTACTACACCTGTAGTCAGCTGATGAGGCTGGAAATCGCTTAGGTACATGCAAGCTTGCTGGAATCTGTACGCGAAGTCCGGCTCAGGCTGCAGGTATCCGGGGGGGGGGACAGACAGCAAGGGTTGCGGTCACCAGGTTTTCACTGACGGCCGGGCCGTTATTGGAAGCTGCCGCTGTCGCTGTCGCATTGCTTGCCAGCGACTGATGTTTCTTAGTTGGTTTTAACACGACCTTTCGCCTTTTGCAGTCTCCATGATCATGGATACGGGAAAAACCCTGTGATACACACCAATAACCTCCAATAACATCGGGATCAATACGAAAAAAACATGGATCGCTACATAACTTTTTCCTTATTGCACGCTTCCACACATGAGCATCTGGCAAAAATTTGTAAAAGTCATAGTTTTCAATAAAATAGTGATAAATTTAAACAACTGTTGCCATCTTATCATCTGTTGCATTAATCGCGGCCCTTATTAAATAAGCGTACTTTCTGTCGGGATTTTGGAACACGGACTGTAGTTTTGCACTCATGGTGGGACTCTCAGGACAATAACCAGACCAGAAACTGTGCTTGTCTTTTTTTAATATGAAAAGCCTAAATTGATACATTATTGTAACTTCTTCAGTCCCAAGTCCAATTTACAATGGACCACTGTGGTATTTTTTTTAAACACCTGCAAGTTGACACATTACTGAAGCGCATTCGCATTACAATTCATGAATATCTGCCATCTGGTGGATACGCGAAGAATTGCAACCAAATAAATCCGAACCATTATAAATAAACACATCAACCGCGCATCAACCGCGGGTGTGAATGCAACATGAATGCGGTATAAATGCGGTCAGAATGCGGCATGAACGTGGTGAAGTGCAGTGAAGTGCGTGGCATTCGGAAAAAAGTCTCGAAAAAATTCGGAGATGCTGGAGAATAAAAGGAGCCGCGGCTGTACCTTTGCGGCTATCTCCTATGGTAACGAAGCTGCATGAATGTATTTTAAATAATAGTGTACTGTGAGCAGGGGGTCCCCTGAGCTGAACCGCATTGATTTGTGGATCAGGGACCCCCTGCATCCCGAGTTACAGGCCCCGGTATGGATCATCGGGTGACAGATGGCGACGACACTGGCACCGATGCCCCATACCGGGGCCTGTAACTCGGGAAGCAAGGGGTCCCTGAGCCAGAAATCAATGCGATTCAGCTCAGGGGACCCCCTGCTCCCGCACAATATTATTAAAATACATTAATGCTGCTTCATTACCATAGCGGATAGCCGCTAAGGCAATAAAGGGGTTAAGACATAATAGCATGTTTATTGGGGACAATTGCCTCCAAAAAACATTGCAATAAACAACATACACCCCCTGTGCCCCCAACAACCCCTATACCCCCATAACATATATTACATTTTTGGGATGAACAGCAATGATACTATAGGCCGGCGGTGGCCCTCAGGTGTTCCCAGCAGGTCTGCAGTACCAATTTTGTGCCCCCCAAAAAAAATTAAACAACACATAAACACTTTACAATATATACACCCAGTATAGTAATGTGCAAAATTACTATTATCCACATATGGATAATAGTGAATTTGCCCATTTAAAATACATAAAGAACAATAAATACAATAAATACATATAGTACTCACCCATGTCCGGCTGCCACGATGAAGGCCATCCTCATCTTCATCAACGTCCATGCCCCCTCCGATGCTGCAAAACATAAACAAGAATAAAAACAGCCAATGTAATGTCCCCTAACCCCTTAATCACCATAGCGGTTATTAACCGCTACAGTCATTAAGGGATTAACCCACCCTCAACCACCACTCGGGAGGCCTAAATACCCTCCCCCACTACCCAATCCCGTGAGGCCTAACCACCCTCACCCAATACCCAGCCGGGAGGCCTATCCACATACCCTTGGGGCCATTACCCCCTTCACCCACCCCCAGTACCCACAATAAAAACAATACACAGCCCCACAATAAACATCATTATATTTATTAAATACATAACCCACCCCCTGTGCCCCCCCATAAATACATGATTTATTTTTTTACATACAGGGTTAATACCCCAGGCCCACGGGAGTCCCCGGTGGGCCTGACAGGTGTCCATAGACCTCACAGTAGCCCAGCACCATGTTTGAAACAGGGTCTCGAGGCCTACGGATGGTCCCCGCCAGGCGCCGTGGTCCACCATGGGGTCTCCGTGGGTCACCGTGGGCCACAATGGGGTCTCCACGGGTAGGCCCGCGGCTGTCTGGTGGGCCCTGGGTAAGACCCACAGGTGTCTGAGGGGCCTCGGGTGATTCCCACGGGGGTCTGGGGGCCCTCGGGTGGTCCCTATGGGTCCGCAGTGCCCCCAAGCCCACTCCACAGCAAATTCCGTGTCCTCCATTGCCAACAAAATACATAGCCAATACATTGCAATAACATTCTGATATCAATTAATCCCTTCATCACCTTATCGGATAATAACCGCAAAGTTAATTAAGGGGTTAAGCCACCCTGGCCCGATACCCACCCTTCACCCATTCATATGTACAGTGGCTTCATCATGCAACTATATATATATACACATACATATACATATATATATATATACACATGATTAACCAATATACAAATAAATGTTTAAGGGTTAAGAAAAACATGCACAAATAAAAATACCACTTCTCCATATCAGCCACAGTACAACAAAATCCTATTTCCTAATACAATCATTCTCTTCTTCCAATCAATATCATCAAATGCCAATCAAAACATTGAATTAACATTGTATACATGATGCATAAAATCTGTGCACCAAGTATACTCTGCCAATCAATGTTAACAATAAAATATTCCAATCAAAATACAATGAAATCCAAACAAGGATACTATTTAAACCAAGCAAGGCAACCAAAATAAATTACCATTAATTAATTAAATCCCAAAACAATTAAAATACCATCCAAATCAATTACACAATTAACTATTTTAATCGTTAAAGAAAACCATTCTCCAAAAAAGTTAACATCTGACAAAATAGAAGTACCAAAAAAAAACCACTATAAAAAAGCAAACCTCACCTGACCTAAAGTACATACAACACCAAAAATTACATCTATCTAATTAAAAATAACATTACACACATTTAAGAATAGCAGCATATCAAAATACATTTATTTAACCATCCATGAGGTTGTGAGAGTGAAATTATTTCTAAGTCCAGCTTCGGTACATTAGAAGCAACTCTTAATCTTAACCTAAGTGTTATTTGAAGCAACTTTTAGCAAACTTCTTATACGAAGGTCTAGCAGCTCTGAAAATGAATGTTGTGATATTTTTATTAAAATGGTATATAAAGGTATATATGTTTTATGGACTTTATATGAGCCGGGGAATTTCCAAGTCCCTGATTCCGAGAGAACAGATGGCCACCAGCCTTGGTGCCACTGAGTCTGCTCGGGTCCCGGACTTGAAAGCCACAGAGATGCCAAGGTGTTAGGGTGGACGGAGTATTGGAGTTATGCCTGAGTACCCATGTCCTGGCATGAATAAGGGTTATCCGGAAACCATTTGCCCAGCCCCAGACTCTGACGAGCCTGGCCAGCAGGGGTTCAATATTCTAAGTGGCAGAGGTGCCATGTTGGCACAAGCCCCTTTGCAGAATTGCAATCCGTGCCCGCCCAGCTCCAAGGTACCAGCAAATGCTGATAGGCTGGTGGAAATATTCCCACGTTCTGATTGGTTGGGGTATTCTGTGAATGGGACTGAAATCCTATATGAAACCTAGCAGGCAATCAGCTCAGGGAATTCTAAGTGCCAAGACAGTAGCGGCAAATTCTAAATCACCAAAAGATGCTCTGTGAGAAATAGCAGCGAGTCGGCTTCAAGGATTTTGAACTGAGTCCCGACTTTTGCGGCCCAGTTCTACAAATCGAACATAGCGGTAACGGCTTGAACTACATGCCGATTTGAGTTCCAGGAGGTTTTGGACTTACTCGCGGTCAAACGATTTAAACGTTCTGGAGCTTATTGTAAGGAATCTGCTCCTGGGTTTTGCTGAAACCTTGTCCTTACAGAACCTTGCAGCTTCTAGGAAACTCCCCCTTGAACCTGCAATCAAGAATCACCTGCTTCTTCAATTAGACTGCAGCCTGCTTCTTGCTGCCTCCTATGCAGCTCTGTCTCATTGGCTGTCTGTTCTATTTAACTCCTGCCCCGCCCACCAGGAAGTTGCTAAACATAGACTTTCTATAGTAACTGTGTTTTGCCACACCCTGTGTTTGGCCTGCCTGGCCTTCTTGTCATAGTTCTCAGTTACTGGCAGACCCCACCGCGCGGCCGTGGTTACACTGAAGCCTCAGTGTTTCTTGTCCTGTCTGCAGTACCTGTTCCCTGCTTCCTCTCCTGCAGAAGCCTGCATCGGTGCTTCCTGTTACCTGCTGCATATTCTCCTTGCAGAGGCCTGCATCGTTATTCCCGTTACCTGCTGCAATCTCCTGCTTCCAGTGGTCTCCACTACTCACAGCTGTACCCGGCTAGGGGGTGCTTTTTTGTGCTGAAGCACTGGATCCCCTGTTCCTGTTCCTTTCTACGTTGGAGCACCTTCGCTCAAGCGTCCTGTTGCCGAACCCCAGCATGGATATCGTTTACCCAGCCTTCTCCTATCCTGACCCCGGCTTGTCCACAGATTATCCTGCCTTCTCCAGTCCCGATCCTGCTATGTATGACTATGAACTGCGCAATCCGGATCAGCCTGTGCGGTCTAAGGTCGGTGTAGATCTATCCCCACCTCAGCCCCGCGGTCCGGTCCAGGTTTGTGGTGAGCACGTACGTTACACTTATCCAGCGGTGACGTTTGGAACTGCATGACGATTTGAGTTCTAGGACATTTCGGGACAAGTCCCGTTCAACTGCAAACTTTGTTTTAAGGACTGTAAAGGGCTTGGAAAGTTTACTTTTTTCACCAGACACCCAGTAATTGTGTTTTATTCTGCATAATTGTAATCTATTGTGTGTATGTCTGTTTCAAAGGAATAAATCACAATTTGTTTCACTCCTTGGTTTTGCTCAGTGATATGATCCCGGTATTAAGGTGTAAGTACCTGGTCTCCCATGACAATGTGTCTCTACTGTAACCAGAAGGGCCACATGGCATAGACTTTTCCACATAAATTTGGCATATATACCATCACTTCTCCAACTTTGAGTCGTCTGATTATTCCTGTCCGTCTGGATTCTAGCCTGGGGATCCTCCTGCTTTTTTGATGCATTTGATGCAACTGCTGTGTACTCCGACAGAGCTGCTTCTTTTGTTCTGCCACTTCTGTAATGGCACTTGGAATCTTTAACCCATACGAAATCTTAGATGGCTCTTGCATGAATCTTAAGGTGAATCTTGGATGAATCTTTTATGTATCTTTAGATTAATCTGATTCCCGATGGGCTGCAGGAATTCTTATAGAGTTTAAATCCCTATCTCTAACCAGTGCAGCCAATCTCTCCGTGGGAATAAGTTTTCCCACCTATCCTGGAGTTGCCAATACTTTGGAAACCTGACAGAGAGGGCTTCTCATTCTGCAAAGAGCATGTACCAACCTAGCACCTTTTCTTCTTAGCATATAAGACCCAGCCCCTCTACCTGGCGACACTAAGTCTGGGCTGGCCACCATTTGCCAAAATGCCCGGACTTTACACTAGGATGGAGGTACTTGAGGAACCCCTCCTTGACTAACACCTTGGGGACACTGAGCCCTTTCAACTCCGGGTTTCTACAGACATTGTGTCAGCAAGCCAGTGGGATGTCTCAGAAGTCCGGAGCTGCACATCCTCAGCTCATTTATTGAGTCACTAGACGCATACCAAGTGGGGGCTACAATAAATGAGAAATTCCTGGTCCCCGATGGTCTGAATGAAAGACCAAATGTTCCTAACATGTTTAATATACTATTTTAGGGGGACTTTCATTCATCAATTTTTATAAAAACGTATAAAAATTACACTATTGGTGTTTTCCATGTTTCTCCCTGAACTACGCGCGCAGCAAGTTTCAGAGTGCTAGGAGCTTTCTAACCAAAGTTAGCACACAGCCGCTTTTATTCCTCAAGTGCGGAATTTAAAAACATTTTTACTCTCGCCACCTTGTACCTGGTGGGAGAAACACCAAAACTCTACACTGAGTTCTGGGGGGTTTGGGCATATACCAGGGAACCGCGGAATGTGATTTGCCCCTGCCCGGCCTTACTGTTCTGATCTGTAATGAAGCAGGGAGATCTGACAATGAGCTGCAAACTGCTTCCTAGGGAGGATTTTTATTCGGTAGTCTGTTTCTTCATGTCTCCAGGTATCTGGTAGGATTCCTGGGTACATGTTTCGGGTAACCAGCAAGTCTGGCTCCCTTCTACCCAAACACACCCTGACAACATTTTACCGTAAAATCATCCCTGAAACTCATGCCCTGCGAATCTCCGCTGGTTAGCACTCCTGGAACAGTAAAATACACACATCCATCTATGTTGAAATACAGTGCACATGCCATAACTGGGTTGCAGAGCTGACACTTCACACACCCCAATATGGCTCAGGGGCACCCAGCCGGGCATAATACCTTTATTATTGGCCTGAGTACCCCCTCACTGTCACAGCATGCACCTCCTAAACTGATTCAGAGTCTGTTCTACCATGTGGTCAGCTTCCGCCATCTTGTGTTTTTTTGTTTAGTGGCCATTGGAGCAGGTTATGCCTGTCTGGATCAGGCTAAGATGGTTATGTTATCACCGTTCAGCCTGCACGGAGTTGGAGCCTGTCTCTCAAGCATCCATTGTGTCTGACGCCGCACTAGTACCCTCAATGCACTTATAATGTTAATGTATATCAAGAAAATTAATTAATAACAGCTCTTTGAAATTGAAATAACAAAATTACAAAAACACTGCATTAAAGAAACTAATCTCTATTTATAAATATTTTTTAAACACAAATTCCATGCAAAGTTAAGGGTTACAAGTAATTATAGGTCTGCATTTATTTATACTCTCCTAAATTCATACAGTGCTTGATGCTGCAGGCATAAACTAACCTAGTGTGGGCAGATATATCAGCAAATTTAATGTGTCATGTTAACTGAGTGAATCTCAATATTTTGCATAAACATTATTTTTTTAAGCATTAATTTAGACAGCTCTTCCATAGGTTAAACCTTTTATGGGAGGTGTACAGTAATTACATTACTATGTTTATTTATTTTAATACTATACCTACATGATTTTGCAGAAAAAATAATTGAATATAACAAAATACAAATTTGTTTAAATAATGAGGAAACATATTAACATATTAATATAGTATTTATTTTAAAGGCACCAACATATTCTGCACGGACCGTCACATCAAAATTAAAATAAAAAAAAGAGCATACTAAATATGTATCACTCAACAATAGGTAAAGAGTTGCTTGCCATTAAAATGCTTACAACTGAAAGAAATGCAGAGGAGAGTTGTTGATGTGCTTAAGGTACTATGGCTGTTTGCCACGAGCCTAGCAATTCAGATGCACTTCTTCTATCTTGGTATTGTGTTACAGATTTCATGGTTTAAGCAAGAGTCGGATAGCTGAGAATCTCAGGATGGTGCTTGATACTGCAAACAGACTAATTTAGCATAGGCATACATTCTGTATGAACACATTAACTACAGCATGTCATTTTTTTTACTTTTTGGCTTCCAGAAAGAGGAGACAAATTGGTTATATTTACAACTATGTAAATGTCTATGTTTTTTTTAGATTTAATTTATATGTATCTCAATAGATTATTGTATATTTTCACATGAAATATATATATTTTTACCTAGTTACATTTTAAAATGTAATAATAGAGCCCATTATTATTGTGAAAAACAGCAGAGATGGGGACAAACCTGTCTAAATTCAATCCGCAGATTTTAAGCAAATGTTTTACCAAAATCCAAACCGTACACGGAAATCCGAAGGCGAAGTCGGCACTAAAAAATTTAGGCGCATACATCTTAATCCACCATCAGATCCATTACATCCTTATTTTGTGAATTCCACCGTTACATTTTATATTAAATACGGTCTCAGATTTTGAAAAATCTATTGTACCCGAGCCTGAAGTATGCGGCTGGAGGGGGAGAGAGTTCTGACACGAGTGAATTAGTGAAATGCATGGAGTTGTAGCTTCTGAGCCACTACAGCACTTTCAGATGTGGTACTCAGCAAAAAAACAAAACTGGGAGTGACGCAGAGAAAATCGGATGTGACGTCGCGCAGCTTGCGAGAGACAAGGTAGAAACAGCCAGAGAAGATATCCTAGACCAGGCCTGCACAACTCCAGTCCTTGAGGGCCACAAAAAGGCCAGGTTTTCAGGATATCCCTACTTCAGCACAACTGGCTCAATTAGGGGCTCAGTCATACTGAGCCACTAATTGAGCCAGCTGTGCTTAAGTAAGGATATCCTGAAAACCTGGCCTATTTGCGGCCCTCGAGGACTGGAGTTGTGCAGGCCTGTTCTAGACCATCAGTGACACTCTCGAGATGGAGGCGGTGAGATGGTGATAACTCCCGACATCTAATATACTACCTGCTTTTTTTTATGCTTTTATTAATCGTACACAACAAGAGTACAATTCCTATTTTTTAAATATAACGTTTTTTAATATTTGACCTGCGCTATGGTTTTTATTTTTCTTCTTCATTGAGGCACCAATTATCTGACTCCACAACACAAGACGGAAATAGCCACAGTTTTTGGACCTGCCTATTTATAAGTATTGTACTATATTGTGAGTAGGCATTTTATATGAGCCAATAAATATATATGACCTGCAACTATTACAAGACACCTGCACATAGATGCTATATTTTTTCTTTTCTTTTTCTCTTTGTTGATTTTCTCCCATGCTCCCCCTAGATTTTGAAGATCATGACAAGAGGGAACTTTGGACAAAATAGTTTGGGAAATATATACTTGAATATACAGTATGTAGTATGCCTATTAGTAGGGTGCACATCAGCCTATTGGAGTCTTCTTCCTGGTTCCGCCCTAGCTGGCTATTGGAGGCTCCTCCTTTACATACCTTCTTGCTGGTTTCAGTCTTTGCTGAGCATAGTCTAGTGTGACGCTGTGCCTTGCTGCATTCCAGTTCCTGTGACCTTGCCTTGTCTTGCCTGTTGAACTCTTGTTGCCTGACCCTGCATCTCTCTTGGACTCCGCACTTCTCCTCTCCTGATCCGGCTATGAACGACCATCCTCCTGTCTCCAATCCCGAACTTGGCTACGAACCCTGACGATCCGCAACTCTCCACTCCAGACTTGGCAAGTACTTACCATTATTATCCAATCTATAACCCTGACCTGGCTTGAATGACTACTCTACATCCTAGGCGCGCCCGCATGGCTGTGGGTCGGCGTTAACCAATTCCCTACCTCAGCACCGTGGTCGCGCTTCGTTTGTGGTGACTAAAAATAAAAATAGACTCCCACAACCCCATCAATAAATTTTCACCCCTAGCTTTGCCCATAGCTGTGTGCATAATTCGTAAATAAAATTGTGAATCCAAACTAAAATAATAATGTGTGAGAAGAAATGTGATAGAATTCACAAAATAAGTGAAAATTGCAGGTGACAATGTGTAGCAATCCAAATAAGGTTTTGTAGCAATGATAACTTGTTCGTGTTTTATGATAAAATATAATGATGTACTGCTGCGACACACTTTATTCGAGCAAATACCCAGTATGTACCTGGCAGATACCTGGAATGCGCCGCTCCTCTCCTCAGACCAGCCCCGTTGCGTTTGCCTTCCCAGCCATGGTTCATGCCTGGCTGACGGGCGGCTGATCTGTTAAATGACAATGATTAGGATTTAATAGGCTGCAATGCTTCGCGTGTCTACCAGATGGCATAAATTCATGAATTGTAATGCAGTATATATATATATACTGTGCAGTATTGCAGCCAGCGGGAATAAAATGCTTCAATCCCTGCCTGGAAAATAACGCAATGCACTCGGGCAGAAAACAGTCACAAACCTCAATACACCCGAGTATACCCGAATTCGTGGGACTAGCCGAGCTCGAATAAAGTGTGTCGCCAGTGTAGATTCACATATTCCAGGGGGAGCATAGAAGGAAAAACACAAAAGCACAGAAAATCTAAATGCAGGAGAAATACAAAGTGAAACAAATGTCAGCTTCAATCTTGGCTCTTGTGAAATGCCTACTTACAAACTGTAAGAATATCAACAGCAGTGTGTAATCAAGGCTTTAGGCAGTCTATCCAAGGTGAGTGTCAGCTCAGCACGGATTGAGGGAGAAGCAGCTCCAGTACTCAAGAAGATGTAGCCCCAATATAGAGAGAGGAAAAAGCTGCATAGATCAACCAGGTTTAAAAGGTTTTAATCTAAGTGTAAAAATCGCACTTACAATATATCAATAAAAAACGGGCATATCACACTGCAATACTGTAGTGTATTGAAGAGACAGCTTGGCACACCAGCTCACCGTCCTGCAGCTACCATAAGATCTCTGTCTCCAGCCTTTACTCCATCGCGTCGCGGCGGGTCTGGGCGTCAATAACAATCACAATCACATCCTGGTAGACCTAACGACCCATCCAACAAACTAGGTACTTTGGTTTAATCCGTTCAGTACCTTAGCGGCTAGTTGCTAAGGTAATGAAGCTTCTTTTATTTTAAAGACATAGTATTGAAGTAGGGGGACTTCGAAGTTGAAACATATTAATTTCTGCCGTGGGGACCCCTCCTTTCTGAGTTACATGTTTGGTATGGGGTGCCATTATCTCCATGCATGTTTAATTCAGCCATGTTCAGTGATGGGGATATTTAAATGCACAGGAGTTACTGGCACCTTATACCAGAGTCTGTAACTTTAGAAGCATGGGGATCCCAGTGCTGAAATTAATGTGGTTTAGCTCTGGAGCAGCTTGGTGGCATTGTAGCATTCACACAGCGGGAATACTATTCAGAAGCCTTATAATTGACCCAAATGCAGTTTCGCATACATGATTTTTTTCTGCAAGAAATGATGGAATAGATAAGAAGATGACTTTAGCAGCCATATATGGCAATATCATTGACAAGTATGATTTCTTCAAATTTTTTCCGAATCCTCGTGGATGGAAAAATTCTATACGGCATAATTTATCTATGAATGATTGCTTTATTCGAACACCCCCACCCCCACCCCCCTCCAGGAAGAACCAGAGGTTATTTATCAGTGTTCCCAGCTTTTGCAGGTTTGTTTGATCATGGCAACTTCAAAAGGAAAATGGTAGGGTTTAATAGATTGAATAATCGTACTTCCAAAGCCTGCAATGTGGCACCACCAGCTTACCATTACTATTGTCATAAGGGTCCGGCCATCACTGAAAACTTGGTGAAACTCAATCCTGGCTACCTGTCCCCACCTGAGTGCCAGGCAACTGTCAGCTTTCATGCCGACTACATGATCGACTCAAGCTGTTACACACAGTACATCCCTGACATTGGGTCATCTCCTCCCGGTTGGCAAGGTTTAGAAAGTAGGTAAATATAATATACTATAACTTTAACTTTGAATCCCAATGGCAGACATACTGTACAGTATGTGTATTGTACAGTATACGTGCCATAGCCCGTAAATGCATGAATGCATGCGCACTGGAGCTTGAGTTCACGCATGAACACTTTGGAATTCAGTACCTGTATACTGTTCTTAAAGCATTGTCTTTTCTTTTTTTTAGAAATCAAAGCGTCAAATCGACAGCTGGAAGATGATGAAGATGATGTTTATGGAAGTAGAAAATCACTATTTTTAACTTTTCTTTTTTTACATTTATACAGTATTACCAGCTTAAGTATTCTAAAAAAAATTATAATAAAGTTTATTACGTTGTATGACACTTTCTAAATGATTGTATTTCTCACTTGTTTGGCAAAGCACATAATGTTTGTGATAGATTTATGTCATCACCTTTAATAATATTTCATACTAAAATGTTTCATGCCTTAATTTTACTTCCTGGTTCCACTTCACACACATGCCATGGGACAAGTTCTGCTTTGAAGATTACTGTATTATGCCTTCACTAACAATGGGACACTGAACCTGTAAAAAAAAATTATTTCTTTTTTTCTAAATAAGGAGAAAATAATTGCGGGGTTTAGAGAAAACCTAATGTGATGGATACAGATACAGCCACCTGTATATAACGACTTGCCTTGGCAAATCTGGGGCTACCTCACAGTAACGCTGCAACATCCCGATTAAGCGAATCTTGCAAAACGTGTAGAGTGAGTTCCAGCCTACCGGCGATTACCTGAGAAGAAAGAAAGCACCAGAGAGCATCTGTCACCTGTATGACCGTCAGACCTGAAACGGAAGTGACGTCACCGGCCATGGTAATGCACAGAGGAGGACATAGACGTGCTCAATGCAGTGAGGGCTGTTGGTGAGATTGCAGCATACCCAGCTCTGGGACACATTGATTACTGCCTGTTATTCCTTAGCTGATGAAAGCCTTGAATCAGGGGTTAAGTGTTGGAGTAAACTATATGTTTGATCTGCACATTTGTTGCCTCTTTCTTCTTTTGAGCATATCAGATACACACATCAACTACTAATGCTACAGTTTTGGAAATGCTCTACTATAAAGTTTAAAGTGTGATTAGGACCATAGAAGATGTATCTTCAACTTCATCAGTACTATTACGTTACTACTCTATGTAGTATTTTATCTTTTGTCATTTTATACAGCCACCGCTTCCTAATTGTTTGGAGACATATGTTTGGATTAGACTTGCGAAACAGTCTAAAGAAGTGGTGAGTAGAGGTGTACACATTATTCCTTTAATTAAGCACTAATCACTGTTACTTGATTTTAAACCACTTTGTTTAAATATATATATTTTTTGGGGGTGTCTGAGTGCCACTGAGTGTTTTTACATAGATTTATGAAGCCAGATTAATGGCCCATTGGATTAACACAGCAGGTAACCCTGCAGTCCCTTCCAAACTGAATGGGACTGCAGGGACCCCCGCTGTGTTAATCCGATGGGCTATTAGTCTGGCTGCAGAATCTCACAGAAATTTTGCAGCATTTACTGTGAGATAGCCACAGTATTTTTGCCAGGCAAGTCGTCGGAAACTGCTGGCTGCATCCATAGTTTTCATATTTAAGCAAATTTTAAATCACCACATTTTTTTGTCAATGAAATTGCATATTGCAGTATACTTTATCTTAGCATGTGCAAGTTATGCTGGATAATTAAACTCCCCCAAAAATATATATTTATAATTATTTCATTTTTTGGCTTTCTATTCAATACTTACATTAATAACTAGTGGTATGCTTGCTGCACTGTACATAAATGGAACTATTCCACACACAGTGTCATATTCTCTAGCCTGCTGTACCCGTGCTTGGCCACCAGGACTGCTGAAACTCTGAATGTCTTGTTCTAGCCTGCAGTACCTATACTTGTCCACCGGGATTGCTGCTACTAAACTAAGGAACATTCCAGACTCTGATACCTGACACCTCTGCACCTGTGTTCCACCTCTCAGCCTGCCTATATTAACTTCCCTTTCCTGTTCCTCCCTTGCCTCTGTTTCAAGTCAGACTCCTATGCACATGCCTCTGATCCTGATCTGTTCCTGTACCTGTATTTGAGTCTGTTCGCAGTAAGGCCCTTGCTGGTAATCTGGCTTGTCCCTGTTTGTTCCCGTTCTCAGTCCCTGCTCCCAGACCTGTCCCTGCTCGCTTGTCCTGTTCCAGTCTCCTCGTTGCTGACCTCTGCTTGTTACCTGACTTCGCTACCTGCCGCCTGCCTAGGACCCCTGCTTGTTACCTGACTTCGCTATCTGCCGCCTGCCTCTGATCTCTGCTTGTGACCCCTACTACGCTCCTGCTGTTCCAGCCACCGAGATCCTACCCGCCACAGGAGTCTCCCGTGACACACAGTCTCAGGCAGTGATTACTTTATTAACTTTTCAGACAGTTTTAACAGTTTTTTTCCTCCTTCCATCTGGTTCTTTCAATAGACAAACCAGACTCATTGAGCAGCACCTCCCCCTCACCTCCCTGCTCTCATTATTAACCTACGGTATGCTTGCTGTACATATACAAAAATATTGCACACACACATTCTCAGGTAGTGATCACTTTTATTAACTTTTTAAACAGTTTTAACAGTTAACAACAAGACTATATTTCACGCTTATTAAATGCATGTTAAATAAGATTTAAATTCCATGTGATTTTGAAGAATTACAGGGTAATAACCACTGCCTCCCTGCTACTAGCAACTGTTAACGACACACCAGAGCAATCTGATCTCATCTTGTCATAGAGATAGTGGGGATAAGGCCATGATATTTACTGTCATTATGTAAAAAGGACAATAGGCTTGGACATTCCCCTCCGCTACCAGGTGCCTCTTGGATTTCTGTGAAAGAGAATTAAAGGACAAAAGGGATTACTGCAGGATAAGTGTAGGCCTGGGCTGATTTATTAACATCCACACAAAATTAATAAACTGTTAGATACCTGTAATACAGTATACTGTTTCTAATACTCTAGGTATCTGAATATCTGAAAATGTTCACCACATATTATACATTACTATTCTTTGAAAGAAAATGAATGGAAAGGGGAGAATTACTGCAGACATGGAATGATTACATAACATTAACTTTAATGTAAGGCTTATAAAAAAACTCCACACAGAGAGAGAAATCTTTTCTTATACAGTACATTACATAGCGTAAGCCTAACTTCTGCTTCCTGTCTGTACCATACTTACCTGAACTGTACCTTTATGCCCTAAAATAATGGGCAAAACACAACTAATATAATTAATATAGTTGTTGCATCTTTGTAAGTGTGTCTCTCCAGAAACATTTAATGCCCTTTACAATTTCCTCCTTGTTGGCAGGCTTGACAAATTTTCTTAGATGATGCTTCATCGCATGCAAAACCAGATCTATGAGGTTCAAATCAGGTGATCTGCAACATTAGGGGAAAAATGGCAAATTAATAGCAATGATCAATACACTTGAAAACAAGGAGAAACAGGTACAATACAGCACTTACTCTGGTGGGGTTCTGACCCAGTTGATTCTGCTTGCCAGAATATATGCAGGAGGCACTATGTGTTGGGTCATTAACCTGGAAGAACCGGTGACTAGATGGGAAAACATGCCTAATGCGTTCATCAATACGGGCAATAAATTGAAAAACCAATTTATCCATGATTCCTAGACCAAGAGAAGAGAAAATTATGAAAAAAATGTAAATTATGACCTACAGTACACTAGTATCATGCATTACACTACGGCATGTAACTTTGTGATTTACTGTACCTTAAAATAGTATTATGGATCATGGTCCACGTCTAGAGATTTCACCCCACACATTGATCATGAGTGGGTGCTTTGCAGAAAAAATGAGGAGGAGGGTAGTAGGGGGGCAACGTTTCGGGGTAAAGACCCCTTCCTCAGTCCCGTTCCCTCAGGTCCAAATAGATTACAAGGTAATTCCCTGTACCCTGTGTCCCCAACAAGCTGAGAAAACCCCAACAGTAATACAGCAAACAGCAATAAATATAATAGAGTATACGCTCAGTAACAATAGTCCAGAGACAGCATGAGTACAAGTGCTGTGTAGCAAGTAAATTGAAAGTCAAACCGTCTAACTCTCTCTCCTACTTCTGCTGAGTGGGGCTGCTTTTTGAACTGGTTACAAATGGTCTCAACAATTCATCTAGGAAGATGGATCAGTAAAATATTCTTAGGTTCTTACAGATTGTGAGCCTGGCACACGAGGGTGGCGTCTTATCAAAAAAAACAAAAGGACTTCCTTATTAAAAAGGATCCAATACGCTACCTAAAATTCAGAAAAACTTAATGTCACCACCAGGTAGACCAATCGTAGCCGGTACTGAATTTATTTTTCAGCCATGTGCAATCTTCCTAGATAATTTGTTGAGACCATTTGTAACCAGTTCAAAATCATGCATACAGGACACTTCTCACTTCCTAAAGAAAATCCAATCTATTCCCCCGCTGACAGATGAAACTATTTTTGTCACGATGGACGTCAATAGTTTGTACACATCTATCCCCCATATAGAAGGTATCACAGAAGTTAGGGATATTCTAAATCAAGGAGAACTCTATACACCTAAAGAGCGGATGCTCATTATAGATCTATTAGGTATCATTCTACAGGAGAAATACTTATTGTTTGAGGATTCTTATTATGTGCAAATACAGGGATGTCAATGGGATCCAAGGTCGCACCTACAGCCGCCAACATCTATATGGCCAGGTTTGAAGAAGAGCATGTCTTCTGTCATCCTGAGTTCATTGGCTGTGGGCGTATGTGGGTGCGCTACATTTGTGATGTGTTTATGGTATGGCACGGAAGTGAGTTATCATTACTTAGCTTTGTCTCGGATATTAACAAAGCTCGTAGTACTATTGGCTTTACATGCATCCATGCATCCAGGGTAGGAAGGGAGCGATGGTATCAGGAACACCCAAAAAAGAAAAAAGGGGAATAATGGTGCAGCAAGTAAACACAGAATGTGGATCTATGACAAATCTTGGCTCTAATAAAATGCCTACTTACAACAAGTAGGCATTCAAACAGCAAATATTGATGTAGAAACAAGAGGTGGTTCGTGGAGACTTCCACTTGTAGTAACAGGTAGGTGTTACAGCAGCATATACTGGTGTTGAAATGGGAGAAGGTTCATGCAGACTTTCACTCGCAGTCAGTGTCATGCAAAACAGGGAGAGGCCATAGTGTAGATCATAAAAACGTAAGTTTTATATTTAAAAGCACATAAGACATGTACTCACATTGTGTACATAGAACAAAATCACATAAGATTTTATTTGAGGCAGTAGGTCAGCAAATGAGGTGTTAGAGCTGCAGCCACTTCAAAGTCCCTCCACGAGAGTGCCCCCTCGCCGTATCGCAGATGGAGAGCGTCTGACGTCACATCCGGGCTTTGGACTGACGACTTCCGGCTTGGAGTAGACAGAGAAGGTGACGGCAGGATCGCAATGCAGACTCTGTGCCTTCAAATTGCGATCCTGTCGTCCCCTTCTCTATCTACTCGAAGCCGGAAGTCGTCAGTCCAAGGCCCGGACGTGACGTCAGACGCTCTCCATCTGCGATCCGGCGAGGGGGCACTCTCGTGGAGGGACTTTGAAGTGGCTGCAGCTCTAACACCTCGTTTGCTGACCTACTGCCTCAAGTAAAATTTTATGTGATTTTGTTCTATGTACACAATGTGAGTACATGTCTTATGTGCTTTTAAATATAAAACTTACGTTTTTATGATCTACACTATGGCCTCTCCCTGTTTTGCATGACCCTGACTGCGAGTGGAAGTCTGCATGAACCATCTCCCATTTCAACACCAGTATATGCTGCTGTAACACCTACCTGTTACTACAAGTGGAAGTCTCCACGAACCACCTCTTGTTTCTACATCAATATTTGCTGTTTTAATACCTACTTGTTGTAAGTAGGCATTTTATTAGAGCCAAGATTTGTCATAGATCCACATTCTGTGTTTACTTGCTGCACCATTATTCCCCTTTTTTCTTTTTTGGGTGTTCCTGATACCATCGCTTCCTTCCTACCCTGGATGCATACTACTTGTAAGGGAATCAGTACAAATTCCCTGTGAAGGTTGAGAATCTTTTTAGTTACACCCTATAATCCACTTTTATACATTTATTTTTGCACTAGCTCTGTTGTTTAGCTCCGTTCCAAGTCACTGGGTTCCTTTACATGCATCCATAACAGCACTTCCATTAATTTTTTAGATACAGACATTTTTTACTAAAGTAACAGACAGAAACAACCTTTTACACTATACTATTTTCCACCCACTGGGCACAATCAGAGGTTTGCCTTACAGTCAGTTTCTAAGGGCAAGGAGGATTATTAGTACACCTAGGAGTGTTTACAATAGTCTCAACACCATGTGTGATATGGGTGGTAAAACCTCTGATGGCGCTGAGGGTAAGTGGCTGGAACAGAAGTCTTGTGCTGAGGTGTCTTTGGAATGGCTCAGAGAGGGAGACAAGAGAAATACAAGCACCACTATGGTGTATTACCCTTTAAACAATGTGAGACATATGCAAGGAAATATGGAGCATTTAATGGTTAAAACAATTGTTAATACAATTGATGTAAAATATGAACTGTAAAATAAACAGTTGATGATATTTTGTTAATAAACGAATTGAGGGCTTCCCAGCACTTCGGCCGAAAAAAGCCTTGCTGCTCCACCAGGTAAAACTGAAATCCTACTCACCGTCCTGGAGTAGGACATGTGCATTGGTACGGGGTCTTTAACAAGGGCTGGCCGTCTGCTGCGGGTTGCTGGACGTGCTGGAAGCGTGCGGGGAGGTTTCAGGAATACTCGTGTTCTCAAACAACAGAGTGGATAGCGCGCGTCTCCTCCGCTGACGTCACTGCCGGTTTGTCCCTGGATGGCCACAATACCTTCCTCCACACATCCCGGACCGGACTCAGGGTGCCAAATGCTGGGAAAGAAAACTGTGCAGCGGGCAAAATATAGAAATAAAAGTTTTGCAACTGCAAACAAGAGCTGTCGATTGTGTGTAAGCCGTGAAACAAAGTTGTGATCACTCCTGAGACAAGTGAGGCATCCTCACAACGTGCACCTCTCCCCCCTGCTACAGTATCTCTCTTTGTAGACAGACATTTTTTACTAAAGTAACAGACAGAAACAACCTTTTACACTATACTATTTTCCACCCACTGGGCACAATCAGAGGTTTGCCTTACAGTCAGTTTCTAAGGGCAAGGAGGATTATTAGTACACCTAGGAGTGTTTACAATAGTCTCAACACCATGTGTGATAAATTTAAGGAAAGGGGTTACCCGACTGAATAATTGAAAATACAACACACTAAAGCAGAATTCCCACCACGTGATAGGCTCCTTTCAGGGACAGAACGTGATAATCACCTAAACAAACCATTTTCAATACCAATTGTGTCAACCTTCAGCACTCAGAGTGGATGAATCAAAAACATTATTATGTGCCATTGGCCACTTTTAAAGAGCGGCCCCCATCTTTACACATAGACCTCTTTTTTCTTACAACAGGGGTAAAAATTTGCGTTTCCAACTAGTCAAAGCAGATTTTGGAGGTACAGACATTTCTGGGTACACCTACCTAACTTAGGCTGTTTTAACTTCTTTGTCTGTTGTCAATGTAGTAGTATGCAAGAATAGTCCACTTTCCAACATCCACACACTGGTCAACACTATCTCATCAAGAATTTCTATACTTGCTTCTCAAATTATGTAGTGTATTTTATTAAATGTCCGTGTGGTCTAGGATACGTGGGTGAAACTACACAATTGGTAAAGGATAGGATTAGACAACACAAGGCTGCCGTCCGGAGATGTGACCCTGATGCTCCTGTGGCCCATCACTTCACATTAGCTGGGCACAATGCCAGTCAGTTGAGATATCAGGTGATTGACGGTATGAGGAAGAGATGCCGTGGTGGGGATGTACAGAAGCTGCTACTTCAAAAGAAGATGCAATATATAAGGCGTCTTGACACCATGACCCCACGGGGCATGAACAAGGAGTTGGATCTCAGCTGTTACTTTTAAACCCATCCTGTTGTATATCTACCTTTATTAATACAGATATGGTTTGGAGTACATGTACATACTATGTGCGTATTACCTCTGGGCAATGCCCTTCATACCTGTCCTACTGGCACGTAGGTTGCCCGATGCTCTGAATTTTGTGGCTAGTGTTGCTCGGATTGCTAATGGCAGTCTTTCTGTAGGGATCCAACCCTTTCGCATTTGTCGTCTCAACCCACCTCTATTTCAGGACTCCTCGGATGTTTTCAGGTATGTGAGGTCAATTGTTTTGTGTTAATGTCTAAACGAGATATCAGACACAACATGTTGTTTATTCATTGGGATACTTTGTGTGATATTGGACACTCTTACACAGACTATGTACTATATCTGTATAGGTTTTAACATTGTATTGGTGTATTTTATAAGCTTTAATCCTTCATACTTTTTTCTTTCTTGCTATATCCATGTCCTGTGGAGACTGTCCTTGCCACCAGCTACTTGATCCGTTCTGCTGTTTTTTCGAGGCATGGCTGTCATCATGACAATGGAGGACATCCCGTCAGTGCTGTATTCTACCCACTTATACTCCCTGATTCAAGAAGACACATGCGCTTGCGCAGACTGGTCAGTCTTTTACCAAGGCGATCTCTGTCAGCAAGAAGCTCTGTTACACATGTGCTCACTAAGTCTGCATAACGCGCATGGACTGCAGTGATAGACACATGTGCAATCATGCCTCGGGTCTCCTACTGTTGCCGCATATGGGATCTGCTCCCCTAATCATTGGCCTCAGCTGTTCATGGTTTACCTTCCGTGCGCTTGATGATGATGTCACCTGAGTGTGCGTTGGGACTCGTGGATTCAGTCAGCAGCCCCACTCAGCAGGAGTAGCAGAGAGAGAGAGATAGATGGTTTGACTTTCAATTTACTTGCTACATAGCACTTGTACTCTTGCTGTTTCTGGACTACTGTTACTGAGCTTATACTCTATTACTGTATATTGATTGCTGTTTGCTGTATTATTGTTGGGGTTTTCTCAGGTTGTTGGTAACACAGTGTACAGGGAAATACCTTGTGGTCCATTTGGACCTGAGGTAACGGACCTGAGCTAGGGGTCTTCACGCCGAAATGTTGCCCCCCCCTACTACCCTCCTCCCCATTTTCCCCCCTTCTTTCCCCCATCCCCTATTTACCTCTTTTGCACTCCCTTTCCCTGGTTTTTCCCTACACCACCTACTTAGGGTCCATTTACACATTACCCACTTGTGTGACATCTCTCTAGGTAAATTACTGTCTTGTACTTACATTAAATCTTTATTTTTTTGCATACAGTATACCCTGTTTACGGTTTTCTTAGAGTCAGTGAGTGCTGGAACATTAGTTGTGTCTTGCTATTGATTTAGGGGAAGTTTTGGTCCTACTTGAGAAGAATTCCCTTATTTTAAAAAACAATTGCATTTCCTGCAGTACCTGGAAATCACTTTAGACTCTCAGGGGCCGATTCACTAAACTCCGTTAAGTGGCTTTAAGAGCGCAAAGTACCCTTTAAGACCGATAAGGCTGCAGTGAGATTCACTAAGCAGTGATAACTGCGCTTTATCGCTCTTAAAAGGGCTTTTTTCAGCCCTCGGCGCAAAATGCGCACGATCAGGCTATTGCGCTACTTTTTGCCAGTACAGGAGATTCACTAAGCAGCGCTAAGTGAATCGGCCTTAAAAAATGCGCCTAACAAACGCGCCAGCTAAAGACAGGCGCAAAAGGAGCTGGACTTAGAAAATATTTATTTGTTTACATTTCTGCAGGCACTACATCCATACAACAGGGCTGCGGGTGTCTCCGGCTGACCCCGAGGGGTTCGCTGGGTGATCCCCCCGGGACGAGGGGTGTCCCCGCGGGTGTCCAGGTGTCCCCACGGCCCTGCTGTAACAATGTTGTGGCCCCCACCAAAAAACAATTATTTTTAATAAATACATCCCCATTCCCCCCTAAGATATACAGTGCAGTAATTGTAAAAATAACTATTATACACATATAGATAATATCGCATTTGCACATACAACTATAAGCATCTTAAAAAAAATCTGCAATTTTAGACTTACCCCTGCTATTTTGCCACGATGAAGGCCCTCCTCATCTTTAACTTCGTACAAGTAGTCCGTTGTTCCAATAAATACATAAGAATAACAAGATACATTCTAATATCCCATAACCCTTAATCACATTATCGGTTAATAACTGCTATAGTACTTAATGGGTTAATGATCCCTACTCCATTAACCACCTCTTTGGACCACATCGAAAACTTTCCTATTTTGGTTTTAATAATACACAAGCCACACAACACCTGTGCCCCCACATCAATCAAACATTTATTTTTGTACACTCACGATTTTTAGTATATGTCGACGGGGAGACCCTGTGGGAAGTATAGGTGTTCGCAGGCACCACAGTGCACCCCAGGGGGTGACCACGGGTGTCTGGAGATCATAGTGTGTTCCCCTGAATATTTCAGCTTCACCCGGGAGATATGGAGATCATTCGCATGAATTGAATCGAAGGAAAAAACGTAAATGATTCTAAAATAATAATCATTGTATGACATCTATTTTCCCAACTTCAATGTGTAACCTTAAACCTTAGGAGTGGGTTCATTGTGAAGGCAATACTCAGGTGATTACAAAACAAGCTGACATGAATCAAGGCTTCTGTCCCACCTCGAGAGAAACAAACAATTAGTTCTTGTGATTTAACACCTTCATGACTGAACATGTAACATACAAATGTCATGATTATGGCGTTTGTATGACAAATGTTACATATTGGCTCGCATCATCGCTTTTTTATGATTACATCATTATGGACAATTTGAACAACATATCTCCGTATAAATATAATGTCTGCATGTATTATTCACAAAAACATTTTCTCCATACTATACAACACGTGTTCTCGTTAACACAAATGTGGTTGTTGACTCCGCCTATTTAAAGGATACATATCAATCACTTCCCTTCGAGGGTGAAATGGAGGTCATTGGCAATTTGGCGGTGCTGGAGTTTGTAGTGAGGAGGAGGCGCGAGATTCTGTTACAATGGAGAGCGAGGAGAGAGAGGAGGGAGAGGAGAGAGAGGAGAGGAGGGAGAGGAGGGAGAGGCAATTGCATTAAGGCGGACATTGGCGTCACGCAACTTCCGGCCAAGATGCTCCCTAGAAGGGTTAAGTGAGGAGGAAGTCATCCATCGCTATAGATTGAGCTCAGCGGCTATCTTGGAACTGTATGAAGTGTTAAGAGAAGATTTAGAGCCAACAACAGGCAGGAGTCATGCAGTGCCTGGCCTTGTTAAATTGCTGAGCTCATTACATTTTCTTGCTTCTGCGTCTTTTCAGACAACTGTGGGCATAGTAGGCAAGGTCTCGCAACCAACATTCTCGCGGGTCCTTAGCCAGTTTCTATGTGCACTGACTAGACGCACTAGGGATTATATACATTTTCCTAGTAAGCAAACAGAGTGGCAGGCACTGAAGACTGCATTTTATAGTGTAGCAGGGCTACCCAATGTGATGGGTGCTATAGATTGCACACATGTTGCATTGACCCCGCTACGTGAAGTTGAGAGGAATTTCCGTAATAGGAAACATTACCACTCACTGAATGTGCAAATTGTATGTGACGCAAACATGAAAATTATGAGTGTGGTAGACCTATTCCCAGGTGCCTGCCATGATTCACATATCCTGCTGAATTTGTCAGTGTTCCATGCATTTGAATCAGGGCAATTCGAGGACGGTTGGCTATTGGGTCAGTCAATGTAATACTAATTGCACTAATATGTAAAGTTATTGGGCACATCCATATTTCATTGTTTTTGTATTTAAATGTCATGTAACAAGAATTCTATGTCAAATGTTCACGTTCAATTTTCAATACACAAAATAGAATCCATGTTAGGCACTTTAGCATTTTGTTCAATGATTCAATCTACAATAGTGAAGTTGTGCTGTACATAGGTAAATCCTATTCATGTAGTACAGTACGAGTCAATAGGCAATGTACTGTAGTTTTTTCAAGTACTATCTAAACATTCATGTGTTTTAAGTGTCTTATAGGCGACAGGGGATATGGAAGCCGGGCCTGTCTCCTGACCCCACTGGGCAATACGCTATCGGTTGCAAAAGAACGTTATAATGCGGCCCACGTCTCCACATGTTCGGTGATTGAGAGGACATTTGGAGTGTTAAAAAGTCACTTTAGATGTATGGATAAATCTGGGGAGGCTCTTCAGTATTCGCCACAGAAGGTTGCCGACATCATAGTGATTTGTTGTTGCATTTTGCACAACATTGCAATACGTTATAATCTTCCTGCCAACATTAGGCAAGATATAGAGGAGGATCCTCCCGTGCCTCCTCCAGGGGTTAGGGAGCATACAGCCAGTGGGGTGGAGACCAGCCGAACTGTCATCGACACTTATTTCACATGTAAGATTCTTATTGACATGTACGATTCTTATTTTCATGTAAGCCAATCTATCCTCATCTTGTGATGTGTGTCACATTTTATTGTGTGTATGTAATCATAGGATCCTGCTCTCTGAATGTGAAGGGCCATTGTCGCAAGAATTCACACAAGTTAACGTGACCACGGTATGTGAGTGTTGAACTTATTTTTCCATCTCAAATTCATGTCACCCACCCTTTGTGTGCATCATGCAATGCATACTGTTGTTAGATTTAGACTTGCCAAGTACTGAACATTGACTAAACTGAACTTCAATTGGCTAAATGACACTTAATTAAAAATTACAACATACATTACTTCTAGATGCCTGCAGGACTGTGAGCTACTTACATGTTCTTATGTTGTATCTCGAATGTCCTATGTGTCCCTAACAATAATGTCATTATTTTGATGTTAATTTCACACACTGCAATAGTCATATTACATGTGAAATCTTGATACATTTACTCATGTTGATGTTTCATGAATATATTAAATATAGAGGATAACACATTGTGTAATTGTTCACACACCGTAGTTGAACATCATCTCGAACTGAAATGATGCACATACTGCACCGACACACTTTATTCGAGCAAATACCCGGTATGTACCTGGCAGATACCTGGAATGCGCCACTCCTAACCTCTGACAAGCCCCGTTGCATTTGCCTTCCCAGCCTGGGTTCATGCCTGGCTGATGGGCGGCTGATCTGTTAAATGATAATGATTAGGATTTAATAGGCTGCAATGCTTCGCGTGTCTACCAGATGGCATAAATTCATGAATTGTAATGCAGTTTATATATATATACTGTGCAGTATTGCAGCCAGCGGGAATAAAATGCTTCAATCCCTGCTTGGAAAATAACTCAATGCACTCGGGCAGAAAACAGTCACAAACCTCAATACACCCGGGTATACCCGAATTCGTGGGACTAGCCAAGCTCGAATAAAGTGTGTCGCCAGTGTACACTATGTTCACAATGTAAAAATGTTGTGACAAGTGACCTTAATAATTTGTATGCATTGTAATTTGTTTAAGTAACGTTCCTAGTTTAGTGAAACTAATTCTAATACACCTGATATAAATGTTTGCCCGTGTAAAATAGTAAATTCTCCTACACAGTGAAGGGTGTCACTCATGCTATGACGAAGTAAATTCCAAAAAACATAAATGCATGTTTTCATGATGTTTGCAGGATGTCAGGGGTGTAACTTCTGGTGTGTTTGGATCCTTCCATTCACATTTTTTATGGCACTGGAATGGAGATGTGAACATCTGTGTAAGTAGATATGGAATGTTAATTATAAATGTACATGCTATAGAAAAATTTTTATTCAGCATCTAAACATACATCATACATGTTACTGTTTTGTAACAGTTGTGTTACGACACATTTTGATCTTACTCTAATTTGATAATATCTTACAAATACATATTGTTAACTTTATGTCCCAAAAATATGCAATTCAGCAAAAAATTTCAATAACACTATGCCTGTACAAAAATACATTCTCTCACATATACTATCACTGCAAAAGTTATCAAAACACAATGCAACACCACATTCATTTCCCGTGACAATGGTACATATTAGCAGTGATTCTGGCGCTTTAATGCTAATGTATGTAACTGACTAACAGATTTAGCGGATCTAACATATCCTCATGTTTCCATACACAAAGTACTCCAATCTTAATAATATCTACGCCATTTCTGAACATATGCCATTTCTTGAAGTGTTTTTGCAAATCTCGTAACTTTTTTTCTTTACAACACAGGGGCGTACACCTTGTGTCATGACATTTAATGGATGCGCAGGACTACCTCGAATTGGACGCGACATTGCCCTGAACATGTAACTATCTGGCACGGAGTTCGTTAACTGTATCTTACCTTCTTTCACAAACATGTCCAGGCATCTGTTGCGCTTCACGACGTGATATCTGTAATATGAACACATAACGGAGAAGAGGTAAAACAGAAATAGAAATGAAAAAACAACTACACATTTAGCAATGGTACGCGCATGCGTTATGGGTGGAACACATATGCGTGTCATTGTGAAACAAGAGAATCACTGATTGTTAAAAGTGAATCGTTTATACAGTAGTTACCTGCATTATATAGCATTCATGTGCAGAGCTGCCATGCAAGTGGTGTTTTCAAGGTTGCTGGTGTTTTCAATCAATTGGTTGTTCTGAGTGTTCATCTCGTTGGTGTTCCAGCTTGATCCGTCAAAGTTTGGATATTGTGTCATGTACTGAGGCGGATACAGATAGTTACTTTCTGGCATTTCATGTGCTTCAGCAATGTAGTTAGTATGCATGTTAGCGTCATAGCTAGCTCCAGCATTGTTGTGGTATAGGTTGTACACCTCCGGTTGAAAATACGAACGATTTTGCTGAACATTTAAGGCACCGCTGCGGGCACCATTAACATTGTAGTTGGGTCCGCATTTTCGGTCTCTTGTTCTTAAATTGCCACTTGTAAACATACGCATACTTGATTCATGCACTGCCCAACAGCCACCTCTGTTTCCTCCAGTTTGTGGGTTCCAAATAAAACAATCATTGGTTGATAAAGTTCATCTGATCGAATTGCACCAAACTTTCGGCTTTGGATGATTTTTATAAAAAGGATAATTTGAGGAGATATGATCAAATATGTCCGATACAGTAGCTCTTCTCTGTGTTCGGTATTGAAAAGTGCAATAGATTAAGTAGGCGTAGCACAACGGAGGTTTCTTTTGAGTTGACATTTCTAACGGCATATTTTCTCATGGAATGGTGTAAAATAACGCAGTCTTACTTTCAAATAATGTTCTGTACAAAAGTATCAAATTGGTAGAAATGTGTTCAACACGGTTCAAGGTTGTTACACAAAGGAATAAGTGTCCATGATATCTTCTCCCACATACAGGTGTGCAGGCTACTGCCTAAATTTCTCAGACACATTCATTTTTTTACAACAGAAACTCCGAGACATACATTTCTGCCTAATAATATTGTACTAGCAAATATGGAAAATGTTCATCCACAATTGTAATGTTTATCTGTGTGTTCAGAATCATTACATCTTGCACATGTCAACATAATTAGCGTCGACATGACTCGCTATCCTGTTTAGTTCCCATATGTGCACATGAAATATGACATAATCTTAATGTAATGATTTGACATAAATTGTGTCTTTAGCATGATACAATTGTTAAGTAAGTGAATCTTAAATGTGTCAAATAGTGAGCATTGAACACTTCACTGTGTATACACTTCAAAGCTATCAGTCATACATGAAGTATCAAAAAAAATATTGCCAACTCATATTTGGATATACACTAGACCTAATCAGGACATGCGCTTAAATCCAGAGATTAATTACTGTTTGTTCTCATTACACATATCATACCATGCAGTCCCTTTATAGGTCTTTGTAATAAACTTCGCACTAACAACAATAGAGCTAATCCTAGATATTTTGTATACGCTTAGTGAATAATTTAAGGGGACAGCATATTTAAAAATGTTATGGTCACAAAGAATATGTAATGGGACATTGAATAAGATCTGATAGACTATTTTTTGATCAACTTTTTGGTTGAACACCGTGTGCTATGCCTTGGTCTGGTGGCATTGTCAGGGGTAGGTGTGGAACTGCTTGGTGTGTCACCTATTCTGGCTACACCTGCCATTTGTGGGGCCTCAACAGTTGTTTGGCTGGTTGGTTGTGGTTCAGCGTGTACATATGGCTGCTGTGGCATTGGCGCTGCTTCAGCGTGTAAATATGGCTACTGTGGCATTGGCGCTGCTTCAGCGTGTACATATGGCTGCTGGGCATTGGCGCTGCTTCAGCGTGTAAATTTGGCTGCTGTGGCATTCCCATTTCATGTAGATATGGCACTTGCATTGGGTGTGCCAGTCCCAGGGCCTGTGCTAGGGCTTCGAACATTCCATGTGGCATTTGCATTGGCTGTGGCATTTGCATTGGCGGTGGCATTTGCATTAGCTGTGGCATTTGCATTGGCTGTGGCATTTGCATTGGCTTTGGCATTTGCATTGGCGGTGGCATTTGCATTGGCGGTGGCATTTGCATTGGCGGTGGCATTTGCATTGGCTGTGGCATTTGCATTGCCATACATTGTGCTATAATAGTTAAACTATTAGAAATAGCCTTGAGAGTGTCCAGTTGTTGGTTGAAAATGCCTCGCATGTTTAGCAGTTCTTCACAAATTGTATGATTTGTTTGCTGCTGGTTGGCTGCCACAGCCTGTTGGTTTCTGAAAAAAAAGTTGCTCTGCAGAATTTAAGGATGCCAATTCAGCTGCACACATATTATCACCTTGACCTGGCTGTAGAGGCTCACTGTCCTCATCTTCAATTTCAGGATCTGTTAGATCCAGTTCCCAATTGTAACCCTCGCCAAACACTTGGGGTGTAGTGTCATCGGGGTCAGGCACATCTAGTTCCCAGAGTGCCTCGGCATATTCATGTTGGGGCTCCTCCACACGCTGAAGTTGTTGGGGCTCCTCAAGCATTTCATCATTTTGCAATTCGCCCAGAATTTGAGTCGATACATCAGAGTTTGTTTCGTCATCCACAACTACTGTATAACATAAAAAATATACTTTTTAATTCACATGATGACCAACTAATTATATGCTAGGGTTCTTATTTCTGCACTAAACATATTGTTATGCATTGTATCATCTACTCAACATTCCTGTAAATGTTTATTGTTATTTTGTATGTGCATATGCTATTCACCTGACCTAAGCTGAACATGATATGAATGAAAAAAATGTTGCACATGTAGCTATTTTGGAATATGAAAACAACTAAAGGGCACCCCCCTGGATTTTGGATCCTGTCGTCATTTCACTTTATATTGCAAGTTCTAATCCAATAAATATTTTTTATTTTTTATATTTTATTTTTTGTTTTTTGTTTTCTGTTTTATGACTCTAAGTTTAGGATTTCTATTACTTTAAGATCCAATCTGCAGCAATGTATGGGAATACTTCAGAGCAGACAAGTATCCATCTCTTTTTTAGTGTTTATATGCTTCAAAATGTACTGAATGACGCTTAACAAGCAAGCTGCGCCTTGAAACAGCCCTATTTAGGAACACTATGCTTGCTTTATTGCCGGACCCAAAAGACATCGGGATTTGAGGTAATTACCAAGACACACCCATAAGAGAGCGTATTTAAACATCCCTCCAGCCTCGTAACTTAACTCCTCCCCCTGATGAAGTGTGTGATACACACGAAACGTGCGTAGGGTTGATGACGTCACCACGCTGGCGTCTCTGAGGGTGTTGGATCGTGAGACACCTGCAGTGTCTATTCGGGGCTGGTAACGAAGTATCACATACTGGGACACACTTGGTTGAAAGATTTGCCCTATTATGTTATAGATCTTGTGCTTTCATGCCGCTGAGGTTAATTTAGAAACAGCCTTGGCTAGTAGGACATTTTTGGTGCAGTTACTAAGTGTGATAATGCAATCCCAATTATGTTGACTCTAACATTCATGTTTATTACTGTAGTAAGAGTGATTTTACAGGTCACCATTTGATATGGTCATATGTGATTACAGATGTATCACTTGGCAACTGTGTAGTCAGGTCTCTACTATTTCTTCTGTGTGGCCATACTGCACATACCCACATGTATACTTATACTTAGCATTTATGCTGTTACATTGGGTTTTGTATGTCATTTGATACTTCATATACTGTGTGCCAATTAGGTGATTATACTAATATCGGATTTTCTCTACTGCATACCACCCACTGCTTTTCTCAACAAGTGTAAGTTGAGGATATTAATCTCACTATTTGAGCCTTATCTCATCAACTGACTTACACCTGTTAGGTCTCGATTCAACACCCCATAGGGGATTTTAGTAATTTGTTTGTTTTGTAATTTTAAGTCGTCGTGGTTGTCATAATAAATATTTTTTATTTTTTGAATTATTGGTGTTGTGAGCTCTGACTCACTTTAGTGTGTCGCTAGGTAGAGGTGACTTTATCTCACATAGTGGGACAATCGTTATCCCAAGCTATTTTAGCTATTAATACTACTCTGAGTGCAGCTAACTGGGTTCTTTTCGTTATCCTAGAGTTAACGTGTTGTGTTATAGCTATTTTGGAATAATAAACTTTCACATTCACACGTGAAACCTATGCTGCGGCCTCAGTGTGTTTTATAGCGCATGCAGAGACGTGCGTACAAGTAGCGCCCTTCAATGGTACTGTGCATAGTCGGCAGGTTCGCGCGCACCGAGCTGTACAGCAATTGTGTTTATGTTGCGACTGAGTCGTGGCCACGCCCCCGCCAGCGGTTCACACAGAGGCCGAACCATGCGCTGGAACTCATGGCCACACCCCCGCCAAACTCACGCGCCGTACGTGCTACAGTGCTGAGTGACCCTAGACCAGGCCTGCACAACTCCAGTCCTCGAGGGCAGCAAACAGGCTAGGGTTTCAGGATATCCCTACTTCAGCACAGCTGGCTCAATTAGGGACTCAGTACGACTGAGCCACTAATTGAACCAGCTGTGCTGAAGTAGGGAAATCCTGAACACCTGGCCTGTTTGCGGCCCTTGAGGACTGGAGTTGTGCAGGCCTGCCCTAGACAAACACACATTTCTTGTGTTATCCAATTTGTTAAACACTAGTAGAAATTCATCAGCCATATTGACACTACATTAGTGTACACACATGTACTTCAATGCAGTTGGACATTTCTTGTTCAAGTTTACAAACACTAAATAGAGATTAATGAATGGCAATACGTTCATAAATAAACACACACACAACTTATTGTCCATGTATAAAAGGAATTAATTTTTACATGAGGTAATCACTGTAGAGGGAGAGGGGGGTTGGCCCAGTATTAAAGGGGTTGCACCCCATATGGCCACCCCCTGACCTCACCAGGGAGGCAAGGGGTTAACTGGACTGCGGTCCAGGAATGTGACTTACACCTTGTCATGTCAGGAAAATGTATGTTCCCCTGTTCCCATGTTTCATTATAATGTCAGTTTCTGCACCACACACACACACACACACACACACACACACACACACACACACCGGGATCCATCCGGGAGGGCAAGGGTTAATAGTTGTTTAGTGACAAACTGTGATTTATTTTACAGCGGAGAATTTTGTGTTAAAATATGAAACGGTTTAAGTGGTATTTGTGTATCTCCGGTTCTGAAGGCTGCAGCAGGCTGAAACTTGGATCATATGATGTCCCAGTTCAGGCATTAAGATCTGGAAAGTTTGGACCCGCTGTACCTAACGGAACTGGATATTGTAATATGTCTGTGTTTTAACTTTAATATTGTATTCCAAGGTGGGGATAAAAACCTGCGCAGATTCCTTCACACAAAGGAATGCAAATGGTCAGGGGGGCGACCCAAAGTCTAGGAACCAAGTACTGATCAAAAGACTCTGCCACTCTAACTGTTTACCTGAGGGCAGAGAAGCATCAAACTGGAGTGGTTTGTAAGTGTTATATCTACACCTACAAACAATGAAGATCCTGCCAGATACTTCATCTGGTAGACTGGTCATCGCCCCTGATTTAATTATGGGGCTACAGAAATAAGACCCTCAGAGTCCCAGTACGCATGGGCTAACTAACTGGGGGGCATGGGTTAAACTGTGTTTCCACGTTAGGGATTGGATACAGATAATTGTTCACCAATAGTCTGTATTCAATGTTAAGAATAGGGTTACAAAGGTATATAAACTGTGTCAACACTACAGTTCTAGTAGTTCTTCTGATTTCATCTTGAATGTCACCGGATTGCTGGAGAATTGCTAGCTGATACTTCTCCATTCCGCAACCCTAAGTAAGCGTTACCTTCTTGCCTGTTAATTGTACTATATTGCTGTGTTCACCTTTTTAAGGAATAAATATATTTTATTATATCTAAGCCTCGTTCAGTTCAACCCAGATATTTGGTGTTTGTTTTATCTTGTCATAAGTTACCGTGACAATCACATTTTAGTTTGACATACGATGCTTCATTAGAAAAGCATATGACTATACGCAACATCAAAAATATACTGTGTGCAACCTTTTCAGCGCTTATGGGAACGTTTTGTCATTACAGTGTGCATGTGAATATAAATGTCTTATAGCAAATGGAGCTGTTGCAACTCTGTCAAAATACAAGTGGAAAACATTGTTCGGTGTGTGTATATGATTTAAATATACAATGTTTATTATTGTACTGCTGCGGCCGAGTTTATTCGAGCATTTGCCCGTTCTCGGCCGCAGCAGTTACCTGGCGCGCGCCGGAGGGTGCCGGGCGCGCGCCGAAGCAGCGGAGAAGAGGCCCGCCGATCGCGGCTTCCCCCTCTCCTCTCCAGGTCCGCCGGGTCCCCCGGAACCCCCTGCCGCCGTCCCCCACATCGCGGGACACCAGGGCTCCCTCGGGGAGCCCTGGACGCGCGTGCAGGGGGCGCAGGCACCCGATGACGCGTGACCGCGCATCGGTGATGCGCGGCATGCCGAGGGGATGCCACTTGCAAGCCGGGAAATCTCTCGGCTTGCGGAACTGGCCACACTTCAATAAAGTGTGTCGCCAGTGTAAACATGGCAACAATGGTCGCTTTCATATGTGCAGCATTTTATGTATGACTATTTGTAACAGGGGACTTATCCCTGTTCAGTAATGTGCCTTTAATCCAGCAGTGTGGTGGTTAACCTCTGGTAGTTAATTACTAAACACCACCTGCCTGATTAGATGGCTTAGAAAGCATGTATTTTGAAACAGGAAGTGAGAACTCTTTAGCTGACACCTGAGCTGAACTTAGAGACACACTTGTCTTGAGCTCTGCCAAAAGATTGCAGAGCTGCTTTCAAGATACATGGAAAACTTCTAAACCTGTATGCTGACCAACCCTGAAGACAAGGAAGCTGAAGCAGGGACAGTAAAGATTTTCCCTCCAAACCACAAGGACCAATAAGACTTCTAAAACCTGGATGCTGATATTTTCTGTGCACGCATGGGTGCGGATCCAGGAGAGCAGAGAAGCTTACAAACAGATAATACTTTTATTCTTAAGAGACTGCTTATATCTGCTTATTGCATGCTATGTTTGGGGCTGGGGAGAAATGCTTGACTAGGGAGATGTGAATTGATTGCATAGTGTTTTCACTAGAAATAATCCCAAGTGAACGGAAGCTTTGTTCCCCCCCCCTTGTTTGGATGTTTTCCTGATAGAATGGAAAAGGCACAATAAAGCCTTATTATAATTTCACATTATAAAGCCTCCTAATTGCGTACCTCTATGAACGTCCGTCCACACTATTGTACACATATTATGATGGCAAGTGCATTGTCACATCATATGAACGTGTACAAAACATTACATGTTCGAGTAACACATACATATATATACATAATCATAGTCACATTATTGCATATTTTGTTGAAAAATGGTCTCTTCCTTGAACCCTTTGGACATAGCGTCCTAAGCCTTTGAGACATGAAATCAGACCATGCTCACAGGTCCCAGCAATACCATATGACACTTTTTAAAGAGAGTGCTAGAAAAGAGTGAAGAAAACAGGCGCTACTTCGTGAATGAAATTAATGTAGAATGTAATAGAAAGGTGGTGCAGATAGGATTAATAATCCAACCCCTTGCTCAAACCTCACTGGTGGGACCTGTGTCACGGGTTCCAAGGGTTAAGTATTGCTCAGAACATCCAGGGGGAGCATGTGGGGAGATAAGAGAACAATATATACAATTTAAGTGCAGACGTCAGGTGTTATATGGTTATATAGGCTATGTCTTGGCTCTTATGGTTGATCTACTCACAGGAGCAAGGTGATATAATGAGCAGTTGGCAAATTGGGTTGCCACCCTTGAAGATGTCTGTGGATAGTACCCCCCTAACGATTCTCCGTCAGCAGAGTATATATAGAGAGAGGGAAAAGACTACATAGTGCGATCAATATGATATTTTATATTTGAAAAACACAATAAAAATGCGCACTTACAATTTGCACAAAAGTTAAAAGCATGTATCACAAATTGTGAATGGAGGATCTCCCGAAACAGCTCACCGCCTCCTTCAGGTCAGTCTGCTGGCTTCTACTGCTCTGCGTCCTGGACCGGAGCTTCCTTCTGCGCGCCCGTCTGCAAGATGTGACGTCACTGCATTCAGAGCTGCTTCTACGGATCGTCTCCAAGACCAAAATTGGTCCACTGGTATAACTCTACGCGTTTCGCCTCAGTTACCAAACTGTGTCTCGGCTTCGTCAGGAGTATAAGCTGTGTACTATTGGCGGCTATTTATACATGTTCTATCAATTAAAAATGGCTTAATTAGCCATGATTGCACTGGGGAGTCATTATTGGATTCAGATAAGGATATAGTAACTTGGTAAACATGGGTACAAACATCATAATGAAACATGGGTGAATTACATTCTATTCATTACACACAATATGTTTGACAATATTGAATAAATAACAATTCAACCCTTAGTAGGTTTTATGACATGTCACCAGGGAAATGCTCATAATTGCTGATGTTTAGCACTGCAGGAATATCTAGTGCACAATGCTTATATAAATAAAAAAGGTAAAAAAGTGAAAAACCCATGATACAAATGGGAGGGAAAATAAGGATATATACTATAGTAGATGCTAATACTGGCCCAATTAGTTAGAGGGAATTGATAACAGGATAATGTGTTCTTGAACTTTGTAAGTAGTTAGCAGAAGAGATGGCAAACCATTTTGCCTGTATCTATCTAATAGAAGGTCAAAAAAGAGACTATTGAGGTTTTTGCAAAAGATGTCATTGGTCATCAAAAATTGACAAAAAATGTTTAATTAGACACTTATAGCCATATTGAGTGATATGTAACTCATACATAATTGTGAGTATGTGTACTTAACTCATATCTAATTCTTAGATTATTAAAGGGTAGGGCTGATGTTGTTGTGCTTTATTGATCACACAAACATTAATAGGAGATGTGTTGCAGTGATCAAAAATGTGACTGGGGGTGATTTATTGAGCAAACCATTACAGTGACATATCATTTACATATAATAGTGCATATAGAATATATGTGTAGCTAACAAAGACATATTCCCTGGTGACATGTCATAAAACCTACTAAGGGTTGAATTGTTATTTATTCAATATTGTCAAACATATTGTGTGTAATGAATAGAATGTAATTCACCCATGTTTCATTATGTTGTTTGTACCCATGTTTACCAAGTTACTATATCCTTATCTGAATCCAATAATGACTCCCCAGTGCAATCATGGCTAATTAAGCCATTTTTAATTGATAGAACATGTATAAATAGCCGCCAATAGTACACAGCTTATACTCCTGACGAAGCCGAGACACAGTTTGGTAACTGAGGCGAAACGCGTAGAGTTATACCAGTGGACCAATTTTGGTCTTGGAGACGATCCGTAGAAGCAGCTCTGAATGCAGTGACGTCACATCTTGCAGACGGGCGCGCAGAAGGAAGCTCCGGTCCAGGACGCAGAGCAGTAGAAGCCAGCAGACTGACCTGAAGGAGGCGGTGAGCTGTTTCGGGAGATCCTCCATTCACAATTTGTGATACATGCTTTTAACTTTTGTGCAAATTGTAAGTGCGCATTTTTATTGTGTTTTTCAAATATAAAATATCATATTGATCGCACTATGTAGTCTTTTCCCTCTCTCTATATATACTCTGCTGACGGAGAATCGTTAGGGGGGTACTATCCACAGACATCTTCAAGGGTGGCAACCCAATTTGCCAACTGCTCATTATATCACCTTGCTCCTGTGAGTAGATCAACCATAAGAGCCAAGACATAGCCTATATAACCATATAACACCTGACGTCTGCACTTAAATTGTATATATTGTTCTCTTATCTCCCCACATGCTCCCCCTGGATGTTCTGAGCAATACTTAACCCTTGGAACCCGTGACACAGGTCCCACCAGTGAGGTTTGAGCAAGGGGTTGGATTATTAATCCTATCTGCACCACCTTTCTATTACATTCTACATTAATTTCATTCACGAAGTAGCGCCTGTTTTCTTCACTCTTTTCTAGCACTATATTGGTTGTTTTTTGGGGTGAGTGGGCTGCACACTTCTCACTATGGAATCTGGCAACACTAATGTCAATGTATTTGCTAAGAGATTACTAAGAAAGATCAATTTTGATAAAGCAATAGAAATTGATGTTCCGAATGATGAAAATGTGGATAATTTGATTAATGATGAATTTGTGAAATTAGAAAAACTAATGATAAGAGATACAAAAAAGTGGTTAGACGTCGTGTTTTTACAACAATATAAAGAATGTAATATTATTCCCAGGGGACTAAGGGTTCGAAAGAAACCATCTTTCGATTTAGAGGATGAAATATTCCTAGCAGATTGGAATGAAATTTTGGATAGATGTTCCTATGGGCTCATTGATTTAATCATTAAACAGCAGAAAACACATCTTAAACAGCTAGATGAAGAAATAAATGAAATAAAAGATAAATTAACCCCCTTTGAGAATTCAAAAGAATTTGAAGAAAAAGATACTGCACTCCAAAAGAAACTAGAGATTTTAGAAAGAGAGACAGATAACAACAAAAGCCTCAAATTACATAGAGATGAGGAAGACTACAGAAAGGGAGAACAAAGAAATTGGAAAATTAATAGAACTTTTAATAAATACTATAAAACTGACTATAGAAAGGAGAAACATGGGGGAAAATACAATCATCATGACAATAGGAAAGTGTATACAGAAAGGGAAAGAGAAGAGAGACCAGAACACCATGATAAGGCAAATACACATAGAGATAACCATCAATCACCATCTAAAGAAGAATATAGAGGTAGAGATAGAGCAAATTACACCCCTATCAATCAATCTAAAAAAGATAGAAGAGATGAAGATAGACTAAGAAAACAACAAAAAAAGTCCCGCTCATTGGACTCTAGAGAGAGAAAAGAAAATAAAGATAAAAAAGAACAAACTAAACAAATCAGCACAGATTCCTCTTTTTTAGGGGCGGAGGGGCCTTCCAATTTGTGGGATACAAGTCAGAAACAACCACAGACAGAGAAGGGGACAATAGGCAGCTCAAAAAGAGGAAGACTCTCAGAGGAAAGAGGGGTAGAAGAAAGCACAAGAGACAACAAAAGAAGTGCAAAATAAACATTGAAAATGTCTTTAATCTTAGCACCACATCTCTGACAGACACACACAAAAGTGTACTATCAAAGGGACTGTCTTTCGCACCTATGAAGACACATAGTAGCTTTAACCTCTATATAGATGCTAATCGTTTCCTTAGGAAACTCACTGTGAAACGGTATTTTTTGGGAAGACACATAGAACATAACGTCACTAGAGAAGTACCACCAGTAGTAGCAGAAGAGAGGAAGTTTATCCACACTGGATTGAAACAAAAATCAATTTTTTTTCCCCATTTTGCCACTGGCAATCATTTAGACGTCTTCTTTGACATGGTCACTAAGGATTTTGAGACCCTAAACTCTGACCTAACAGCTAAGGGTAACAAAAAAGTAGAAAATCTCACTAAAAATGAGAAAGATGCTCTTAAAGAACTCATGGATAACCAAGATTTGGTCATCAAACAGGCTGATAAAGGGGGGGGAATAGTTCTTATGGATCGAGTAGATTATGAACGTGAGGCATTAAGACTATTGGGAGACACAAACACCTATGTAACATTATCTTCCAATCCCATTATTAAATACACTGCAGAACTCAAGACTCTGCTTGATAGAGGAAAGGAGACCGGCATACTTGATGAAAAAGAATACAATTTTCTGTTTCAAAATAAGGCCAAGATGCCGGTCTTCTATTTCCTACCGAAGATCCATAAGAGTGTAGTCAATCCCCCAGGCAGACCTATAGTCTCGGGGATTGACTCACTTACTGCAAACCTCTCCCTTTATATAGACACTATACTACAACCATATGTAGTTAAACAAAGGGCCTATTTGAAGGATACAGTGGATATACTTAATCTCTTAAATGGGATAAAATGGGAAAACCATTATATACTAGTTACTTGTGATGTTGCCTCGCTTTATACCATCATTGAGCACACACAGGGATGTGAAGCAATGAGGAAGGTTTTGCAGGAAGACGGTAGTCTTCCAGAATCACAAATTGATTTTATGATTGATAGCATAAAATTCATATTAGAGCACAATTATTTTTGGTATGCACACACCTTTTACTTACAGAAATGTGGGACGGCGATGGGGACGAGATTCGCACCGAGCTACGCCAATCTGTTTGTTTCAGATTGGGAGAAGCATAACATCTGGATGGGGGGTGAGCTTGGTGCGAATCTTGTCCTCTATCGCCGCTACATAGATGATATAATTTTTGTTTGGGGGGGTGGTGAAAACACTTTGTTTAAATGTATTGATAATATGAATACCAACACTTATAATCTAAAATTCACGAGTGAATGGAGTCACCAACACATTAACTTTCTTGATTTGAATATATATATCGAAGATGATGTCATAAAAACAAAGACATATTTCAAAGAAATAGATAAAAACAATTTCATCAGACGAGACAGCTGCCATTTACCAAGATGGATGGACAATGTTCCATCCAGTCAATTTACCAGAATCAGAAGAAATTGTACTGACATTGAACAATACCACAATCAATCAGAAAAAATTAAAGATAGATTTCTGGATAAACAATACTCTGAGGAAAAAATAGAACTAGCCAGAAAGAAGGCCGAGGGAGTTCATAGAGGCGATTTACTGATACCTAAACAAAAAGATAGAGCAAGGAACAACAAATTTGACTATGCATTCCTGACAGGATATAGTAGAGATGCTGGGAAAATAAGAAAGATCATTATGAAACATTGGGAGATCCTTAAAAACGATCCCATTCTGGGCCCAAATATCCCAGATAAGCCCAATGTAATCTTTACTAAAGCAAGCAATCTCAAGAATAAACTAGCTCCAAGTGCGCTCAGGGACAACAAATCTAAGAACAATGGGTGGCTGAATAAAAAAGGCTTTTTTGGTTGTTCTACTTGTAGGGCATGTAGGTTCAAATCCACAGAACAAACTAAGTTCAGTTCTAATGTCACGGGTGAGGTCTTCAATATCAATACTTCCATGACTTGCAGAACAGACCATGTAATATACATGATAGAATGTTCTTGCAAGTTACAATACATTGGTAAAACAATTAGACCCATAAGAACTAGGATCATCGAGCACCTTAGTGGCATTAGTAGGAAACTAACTAATCATAGTATTCCCAACCACTTTACTGAATTTCATGGTGGGGAACCTACATGCCTAACCTTCAAAGCCATTGAACATGTATTACCCCATTGGAGGGGAGGTGATAGGGGTTTAGAACTCTTGAAACGAGAAACCTTTTGGATTCACCGTCTCAAAACACTAGCCCCAAGAGGACTAAATGCTGAGATAGACATCACCCCCTTTCTGAATTAAAACATCTGTCAATGTATAAGTTGTTTTTTGCCTCTGCTCCCTCGTTGCTCTCACCTGCTTTTCGTTTCAGATCTACCTCAAGAAATGGCTATCAGTCTCCTAAATATGTCTTTGTTAGCTACACATATATTCTATATGCACTATTATATGTAAATGATATGTCACTGTAATGGTTTGCTCAATAAATCACCCCCAGTCACATTTTTGATCACTGCAACACATCTCCTATTAATGTTTGTGTGATCAATAAAGCACAACAACATCAGCCCTACCCTTTAATAATCTAAGAATTAGATATGAGTTAAGTACACATACTCACAATTATGTATGAGTTACATATCACTCAATATGGCTATAAGTGTCTAATTAAACATTTTTTGTCAATTTTTGATGACCAATGACATCTTTTGCAAAAACCTCAATAGTCTCTTTTTTGACCTTCTATTAGATAGATACAGGCAAAATGGTTTGCCATCTCTTCTGCTAACTACTTACAAAGTTCAAGAACACATTATCCTGTTATCAATTCCCTCTAACTAATTGGGCCAGTATTAGCATCTACTATAGTATATATCCTTATTTTCCCTCCCATTTGTATCATGGGTTTTTCACTTTTTTACCTTTTTTATTTATATAAGCATTGTGCACTAGATATTCCTGCAGTGCTAAACATCAGCAATTATGAGCATTTCCCTGGTGACATGTCATAAAACCTACTAAGGGTTGAATTGTTATTTATTCAATATTGTCAAACATATTGTGTGTAATGAATAGAATGTAATTCACCCATGTTTCATTATGATGTTTGTACCCATGTTTACCAAGTTACTATATCCTTATCTGAATCCAATAATGACTCCCCAGTGCAATCATGGCTAATTAAGCCATTTTTAATTGATAGAACATGTATAAATAGCCGCCAATAGTACACAGCTTATACTCCTGACGAAGCCGAGACACAGTTTGGTAACTGAGGCGAAACGCGTAGAGTTATACCAGTGGACCAATTTTGGTCTTGGAGACGATCCGTAGAAGCAGCTCTGAATGCAGTGACGTCACATCTTGCAGACGGGCGCGCAGAAGGAAGCTCCGGTCCAGGACGCAGAGCAGTAGAAGCCAGCAGACTGACCTGAAGGAGGCGGTGAGCTGTTTCGGGAGATCCTCCATTCACAATTTGTGATACATGCTTTTAACTTTTGTGCAAATTGTAAGTGCGCATTTTTATTGTGTTTTTCAAATATAAAATATCATATTGATCGCACTATGTAGTCTTTTCCCTCTCTCTATATATACTCTGCTGACGGAGAATCGTTAGGGGGGTACTATCCACAGACATCTTCAAGGGTGGCAACCCAATTTGCCAACTGCTCATTATATCACCTTGCTCCTGTGAGTAGATCAACCATAAGAGCCAAGACATAGCCTATATAACCATATAACACCTGACGTCTGCACTTAAATTGTATATATTGTTCTCTTATCTCCCCACATGCTCCGACTGGATGTTCTGAGCAATACTTTTTAAAGAGAAACATTTTTGTACAATTTGTGGCATTGGGCTTTTAATCTTTGTTTTATGCATCCGCAATACTCTGTAGCACTCCTTTTTGATATATGTATATCTATATATATATTTGCTAGTCACTTTTTGGCTGCTGGCTCCGGGCTTCAATAACAACTTTAAGGGGTTGTGTTTGTTTAACATACATACTCCTGTTTCCTATTTCAGATTGCATACATCACTAATGTTATGCTAAACGTACAATGGTCCAACCATGACCATATACATACTTCATAGATGTGCAATTAAACAAGTCTGTTAAACACAAAGTTGGCATAATGACCAGGGTAATTGTTCTATTAGTTCACAGCATAATGCTAACTACAGTGAAGATTAGCGAAATTCACACATTCTTGCTGTAGCACCATGAATGAAGCATAAATTCAACATATTTAATATAGTACTCACTTAGTGACTGCTGGGAAATTGTAGGACCAATATCCCTGTCACCTCCTATCCCAAATATTAGTTGGTGATCCATAATACAGTACATTTTCTGCTCATATGACTGCAGATGGAGAGATGCTGGAGGGCCACCTCCTGTGCTACAGGCATGGCGGCAAACCTCAACCATTTTTCTTTTCAGCGGTAATTTTATATCGCCAAAACGTTTCTTGCACGTCTCGGCTGTTCTGCGAAATTGCACTGACTGATGTGCAAATGGTTGACCACAACTTTGTATTTTCACTGCTTTTGGTTCTCGCCGTGTAGATAAATATGTTAAACATTATTACAACTAAATACACAGGCTACTGTCAATGTAATCGTTTGCATAATTGTTACAATATGATTTATTGCAATATGAAAGCGATGTTGGAACAGCTACTACGAGTATATGTATCCCAAATTAAATGTACATGTAGTTACAGACACATAACTTGATTTAATTTGATTTAATGATTAATAGTGACTTGGAAAACGTATCCATACATCAGCCCTACTCCGTTCTAGCATATATGATGTACTCATGCATGTCCAACTCCAGTCCTCGAGGGCCGCAAACAGGCCAGATTTTATGGATATCCCTACTTCAGCACAGCTGGCTCAATTAGTGACTCACTCATACCGAGCCAACAATTAAGGCAGCTGTGCTGAAGTAGATATATCCATAAAATGTGGCCTGTTTGCGGCCCTCGAGGACTGGAGTTTGACATGCATGTAAAAACATTTGTACATATTAATGTTACATTAATAAGTGTATTCAATTTAAACTTGTCACTGTTTAGAGAATTGACATTATTAATGAGTACACTTAATTTGCTGATTCATGCTCTTACCTGCCAATGAGCCGTACAGTTTAGGGAAAGACGCAATAACACCTTCCACAAGGATATCATTCTCTCTGTGTGTGAAACGTGGGTTGTGTATCCACTCAACATGATGCATGGAGGTTGTAGGCTCATCGTCATCGTCATCATCATCATCATCATCATCATCATCATCATCATCATCATCATGCTCTCCCTCTATGCTTGGATGCTGGACACTGTCCACTGTCTCTCTCTGTCCACTACTCCTCCTACCCTCCCTCACCTGCACTCCCACACCTGCACTGCCAGCGCGGGACATACCTGCACTGCCAGCACGGGACATACCTGCACTGCCAGCGTGGGACGTACCTGCACAGCCAGCGCAGGACATACCTTCACTGCCAGCGCGGGACGTACCTGCACTGCCAGCGCGGGACGCACCTGCACTGCCAGCGCGGGACGCACCTGCACTGCCAGCACGGGACGTACCTGCACTGCCAGCGCGGGACATACCAGCACGTGATACTCCTCTCACATGCTCCTCCACTCCTCCAGCTACCGCCACCACTCCTCCAGCCACCGCCGCCACCACTCCTCCAGCCTCCTCCACCACTCCTCCAGCCTCCTCCACTCCACCACTCCCACGCTCCTCCACTCCACCACCCCCATGTCCACTCCTCCTCTCCATGTCACACAGTCACACAGTCACACAGGCACACAGGCACACAGGCACACAGGCACACAGGCACACAGGCACACAGGCACACAGGCACACAGGCACACAGGCACACAGTCAAAAAGGCACACAGTCAACAAAAACGACACAATAACTAAGGACTTTCACACTAACATTACAATAAAGTATCAAACAAATTAGAACAACAAAAGACAACTCACTCAGAAATCAGAAACAAGCAACTTACGAATCTCTCCTAATAACACAAAGACCGGTCTATCTCACACTCACTCCCAACAGCACCGACATAGAAGTACTAAAATGGGCGCCTTATATAGGGTGTCTTAGAAATGTTCCCGCCAAAGTGTAATTATAAATTCTCACATGTGCTTCCCTCATTTAATCAGTTCACCATTTCACCAGATCAACAGTTCAGCACTTAACCCCTACAGTACCATAGCTATGCTGTGAACTAAAACATATCTAAAAGAAGTAAAAGCACAATTATAGTGAAGTGGTTGAGTCCTTCCATAGACTGTCACACAGATACACTGTTGAAAAAAACGGACATACACAAACCTTACGGGACACAATTGTAAGAACTTAATTCAGTTCACGTATATTAGCAACAATAATATATGGATTTTAAGCACATTGCACGGGAGCAGGGCCTCTCCTAAACTTAAGCAGGATGACTTCAGCATAAGGGACCCCTACTTCAGGAGAAACAGGCCCCGTTATGGGGTGCCAGTATCCCCTCCACTTGTAAAGCTCCCGTGTCACGTGACCGGGACATTTACATTCTGCAGGGGATACCGGCACCCCATAATGGGGCCTATATCTCCTGAAGTAGGGTGTCCCCAGACCTGAAACCAATGCGGTTCAGCTCAGGAGACCCCCTGTTCATGTACACTAGTATTAAAAATCATATTTGTACAGCACGATCAACTGTAAGAGCCGTGCATTGAGACGCAGCGTCTCCATGCAGTTCTTACAGGCTGCTTTGTTTATAATAGATATCGTGCTATCTAACTTTAAGCACGATATCAGGGGAGGAAGAAGGTGATCGCGCGATATGGCCCTTTGGGCAAGGCAGGCTGAAAACGCGCCAAACAGCCTTAGTGAATAGCGCTTATGGCTTCACCCTTTTTCGCCCGAGCGATGTAACCCATTTCAGCGCTAATTAATGTAGCTTAGTGAATCGGCCCCTCAGACTTTCATATCCAAGACAAGGCTTATCGCTCTCTGCATTACCTGTTGGGCCACTGCAGATTTTTAGACTTGAATTTCTAAAAAGAGACTTGTGTTACTTTGATTTCTTTGCTTGCTATATACTGCTGTTTTCACAGGTTCCCATTTACAAAAACAAGAGTACTCCCATTGTTTTGTTGCTGTATGCTGTGATTTTCCTATTCCTATGTCTGATTCTAAAGCGTCAGATATAACAGCAAGTTCCTCTGTCTCTATTTTCCCGCAATCTGAGATATCCCTATGCTTGATTCTAAAGTTTCAAATGTAACTGCAAATTTCTCTATATTAGTCTAACCAACATTACAAAAAGTAATGTTGTGATGTTGGTTAGACAATAAATATTTTTCATTTTTTTATCACCTGTCTCCCTGGGCAGTGCGCTGCTTCATGCATTTTTTTTGTTGCATTTCTTGTTGCTGTTTGGACCTGTATCTGGGGCTGGACTCGCCTTCAAAAAATCTAGTTGGCTTTAGGAGTCGGTAAGATATTCTAAAGAATTATTTAACTCAAGATGGACAACAAGAATTACTACAAGCTTTGGTGACTTTTTGGACTTTTATTACACAATTGTCTCCAATGAGGTGCAGCATAGTGAGGGCATCATTTTTTCTGTTACCTTCTGGAGGCTTAAGAAGTATTGGACTTTAGTCACTCACCTAGTAGTAAAGCCACATCTCTACGATTCATTTATGGAAAAGAATTAATGATAATAATTGCAGGACTGTTTGAGCACCCACTACTTTCATATCTTGAATTGTTCTATCTACTATTATTGTCATTATTATTTTTTTCCATTTAATATTTTTTTATAGAGTATGCAAATATTTATTTGGATATATATTTTATGTTTTGTCAATATAGAATAGTTTTTTCTCATCATGTTAATTTTCTTTGCTTTAATTGTCATTGTTTTAGGACCATAATAGTCCTTTTGTATAACATTCATTAACATTGAGGAGTCAACGCAACACCTGTCAGAATTGATTTTTTTATTATGTAATTAATAAACAATTCTCATTTTTTGCATCTGGTGAGTTAATTCATGTTTTGTGGGTTTACAATCCCACCAATCCCTTTTTTCTACATTTTTGTGATTTACAGATCAATTAATACTACAGTACTGTAGTTAAAAGAAACAAAAGTGCCTGAGAGAATAGTTAAACATAAAGTGTAAAAAAATATATACTTCCCAAACATTTGGCTGTAGCAAAGGTTATTTTTTACTTTTCTCCTGGGAGAAGAAATCATGTATGTTCTAGGACATGCTGATAACATAAGCATGAGATGGGTGAGCTCAATCTTACAGGAGGGCCACATACTTCAAAACAATTTACAATTACAAATACACAATCTGTATTTCAACTGGTGTGCTACTGGGATAGAGATTTCAAATATAGAACAGTTAAAACCAGAGACAGAACATAAAACACAGACAAAGCTCAGTTTTAGCACATCCAGTGAAACTCATACACGGTACAGTGCCTAAATATATATGTATAAATATCTATTAAGTAAAATGGTCTTTTAGTTTGACATTTTTGGCCAAAATTGTTGTAAGCCCCTGAGCCAACTTCACGGCAGACCACAATTCAGGGGTCCCTAACGCTAATATAAATTCTTAGTAACCTATATAATAACAGGAAGAATGATTTATAGTAAATCTGTCAATATTAGTTGCAAAGTTCTAAGTCTGATTGAAGCCTTTATTAACCTGTACATTACCAGGAAAAGCACTCTGATTAGAGTTGTCACAACAATCCTGCAAGCAAACAAGTTCCCCTGTGTGGACGATGCTATGGAGTGAGCCCTTAACCATTTAAATGTGGGAGGGGGTGTGCTTCAATTAAGTAGGAGGTTGCCACCCTCCAAACAGCCAAGACAAGCTGAAACACAATTGTAACTTGTTTGCTTGCAGGATGGTTGTGACAACTCTAATACAGAGTGCTTTTCCTGGTAATGTACAGGTTAATAAAGGCTTCAATCAGACTTAGAACTTTGCAACTAATATTGACAGATTTACTATAAATCATTCTTCCTGTTATTATACAGATTACTAAGAATTTATATTAGCGTTAGGGACACCTGAATTGTGGTCTGCCGTGAAGTTGGCTCAGGGGCTTACAACAATTTTGGCCAAAAATGTCAAACTAAAAGACCATTTTACTTAATAGATATTTATACATATATATTTAGGCACTGTACCGTGTATGAGTTTCACTGGATGTGCTAAAACTGAGCTTTGTCTGTGTTTTATGTTCTGTCTCTGGTTTTAAATATATATTGCAATGCTCAGTAGCACTCCTCTGTGACACTCATATGCTTATATATATGTTGTGGTTATTTTGGGGGTTCAATAGGAGCTTGTTAGGTGTCCAGTATATTTTACAAATATAGAACAGTAAGCAAAGAAGCCAAATGTGACAAATTGTTTAATTCATTTATATGCTTAAAATTCTTATACTGTAAGCATGGGTCATTTAGTTAAATCTTTTGACCAAAACATGTTAACAAAAACAAAAAATGATCGAGTGGACTACCGCTGGCTATGAAAAGAAGTTGGGGAACTCACCAGATATGAAGGTTAAAAAAGTCTTTAATGAAAACTACATAAAATGACAAAACTCCTCCTCCCACATGTTTCACACCCACTATGGTGCTTTTTCAAGGAGTGAATAAGCTTGAAAAAGCACCATAGTGGGCGTGAAACATGTGGGAGGAGGAGTTTTGTCATTTTATGTAGTTTTCATTAAAGACTTTTTTAACCTTCATATCTGGTGAGTTCCCCAACTTCTTTTCATAGCAAGCGGTAGTCCACTCGATCATTTTTTGTTTCTGTTGCTTCTCAGGGAGTCACACAGCCTGGTGGGAAACCAACCTCTCTGTAATTACCCCGCTTCTTATACCTTGCTTAACCCCTTGGTTTTTCCCCCCTCTCCCTGCATCTATACTTATATGTACCGGACATTGCTATTATCAATTTAAAAGACTGTTGTTTGTTTTCACTTACCTTTTTGCTTTTGGAGCTGATATTCGTTCTTTTGTTCCAAAACATGTTAAGCCTGTAATCACATCAAGGTAGACATCATGTTCCTACATTATCAAAAGCATGCATCTGTTGCCATGCGGTCATGGCTTTCACTTTTCTTAAAGCCACTTTTTCTGTTGTGGTGTCAGAGAAAGTAAGTCTAGCTACACCGGTCAGTACATGACTACTGTAATAGTGCTTCACACTACATAGATGGAAGTTTCAACAAGTCATCATTATGTGAGGATTGGACCTCGGTCCCGCTCCCGTGATGCATCCCATGATTCATTGGGTGACGCCCCTCATGCGTGTGAGTGCCGCAGTACTCCTGCTGACACCTGACTAGGCTCTACCCCCACGCGGCAATGGAGGACGCTCCTGTCTCCACTACACATCAGCGTCGCATGACCAGAAACTTTCGAGGGGTTAATGCTGACAATATTAATTATTCCACAGCTGTGATACACTCCACCCCTGCCTGTCCTACACACTCAACTTGTGATGACTCACTGCCTGCAGCCTTCCCATTGGCTCTCTGTGCTTTATATGCTCAGCCAGCCCCTAGGAAAATTGGCTGATCATAAACTTGTGTTTATGTACGAAGTTCTTGCCTCAAGCATCCTGCTGCCCTGCACACATCTTTATTTGTCACATGGGGAACGATTTGACAGCGATTTATTGTATTTAAATTGTGCTATAATGTGTTAGTGTGCATTGCTCTGATAACGCATCATTGTAAGTTTCTGATTTTGCCTCTTTTGTCTAAAAGTTCACACTTTGTTCCCATTTTGATGATAGTGAACTTGAATTTACATGAGATTATTACTTCCTGTACTGCAGAGGTTAACTAAATAGCCTATAATTTAGGCTATGAATGTAGCTGCACTTTTGATAAAGATTTACGAGGACAGATATTTACGAATAGTCCCATGGTGACACTGATGTCATAAAATTCCAAAAATTTGTATTGGTTTCCCACAGGTTTTTCTCAGCACTAAAATATTAACATTTTATTAGAAATAAAGCCCAAGAATATGACTTTTGGTTCTCTCAGTGGAAGAAACAGTAGGATGCCATTAGTGAACGTCAGTTGATGTTCAATATAGTATGCAGGGGACTTTCCTCAGTTTTTTCTGCTGCTTCATTCTCTTAAATCCAAATTAAGATTCTGTTCTTTCAGCAGCTTTATCCCAAATATGATAGAAACTGTCAACAATTAAAAATGAGTATATATAAAGAAGGTTGTTCTCAGTATGAAACAGCTCCCATCAATGAATTCTTAATAGGAAATATCTGAAAGCCTCATCAAATGTAGGACAAGCTGTCACATTTCTCTTGTTTAATGGACAGTGAATTGTAATGGCTAAAAATAAAGCTCAAAGAAATATTCCACTCATCCAAACCACATGAGATTGATCAGGTGTCCCAGTGGACTGAGACCAGCTATTAATCATATGAGGTCAAGAAAGTCATGTACTGTATGTTTTTTTTATTTCTATGTTTTTTTCTGATACAATAGAGATACAAGAATATACAATGTAAATACTGTCACTTATCAAAACCTTTTTATTATGTATGTATATTTTTATTAATATATTATAATCAATGTACAAAGCACTTTACAACGAGACAATAAAAAAACAGGGAATTCTAATACAATAGGTGCAACAAAATAAATCAGACAATGGGAAGATCACTGTTCCTAAGAGCTTACAGTCTAAGTAATATGCATTATTGTATTACACTTTTGTTATAATATCAAAATTATGACAATAGTAGAAAAGAAAAGTAGAGAAACAATGCAAATCGAAAAACAAACTGGCTGTGCACTTGCCATCAACTCTTCTGCATTGTCTTTTTTGACCTTCTTATGTGACCTTTCCACAGCTCTTACATACATAGCCCCTAACCAAACCATCCTAAGACATATCACCAATCAAACTAATAAAAGGATTTTTACATGCCAAAGCACCTTTGTCAAGTTCGTTCTCGTGACCCTCATTAACTGCGTGGACTGAATCTGATTAATGTCATTACCCCCTAGGTGCAGCAAAAAAACGTCCAGACAGTTCTTTGTCCCCTTCATACTCAAAAATAAAGGAAGCAACTACAATCACTATAGGCCCCTCTTACTCGACCAAAAAAACTTCACCTATTCAGCACAAGCTTGCTTTTTCTGCCCAGTGCATGTGTATATGTATGCACAGTATATATGTCTGTATATCTTTATTTATTTTACGCAATCCAGGTACAGAGTGCTTAACCACAGTAATACAGGTGAAATCATAAATTTACACATATTAGAAATAATCACCAGACATAAAACAATTGGGAAAAATTGTCCCTGCCCCAATTCAGGGAGGAAGATAATGAAGAGTTGACGGTGAATATGGCAGAGTTCAGTGGGACAGAGTAACATTATATGAGTGGGGGAAGGAGTGATGAGGTGGAGGAGGTAAGAGAGGATTTATCTTTGAATTTCAAGTTTCTGCGTAAAATGGAATTGGTGGTGGTGAGGAGAGATGAGAAGAGAGGGTGGTGCAAAGGATGGCGGAGAGGAGGAGTAGAAAGGCAGGTGAGACAAGGAGTGTGGATGGGGTCTTGGTGTACAGTAGAATCTTGCCATGATGATAATGGTGATGGTGCTTTCATGCGATTGGGTGTAGGAATATTCACAGAGAGAGAGAGTCTAAAGGAGGAGATGAGGGGCATGAAGTCTAATGCAGAGGTGGATTGTCGAGGTGAAAGTTTATGTCACTGACAACAATGAGGGGCTGCGGGAGGGTGAGAGTAAAGAGAGGAATCAGTCAAAGTCACACCCCCGAGGAAATGACTTTTCACGAAACATGTAGGGTCAGAGGTCACGGCTACCAGAGGAAGTTTTTATATAGCAGCTGATGCCCTTGTCATCCAGGAGCAGCCCATCCCCCCAGCGTGTGCCTTCACATAACACACAAACAGCATTGCCACAGGAGCTGCCGGCGCCTGTGCTGTTGGAGGAGAATAGCAGCTGCCTTGCTAAAGATTTGGACACACATGCAAGCTTTAACTTGCCCTGTTATCTCGGATGCCTTCCAAGAAGTTACAAGGTTGATATGGATGAACAGGACTGTCCCACAAGGAGAATAGATCTTGCCAGTGTATCTGGATATTTGTTGGACTTTATTTTCCAAGGCGACGATCTGTATTTATGTTTTACCTGTATTTTACCCTTACTTAGTAACCTTCCGCACTTACCATGATTGGAGTATTAGAGTTTTACTGATTGGTTAGCGTCTAGCAGCATGCGGGCTCCTCCTGAGCTTTGCAAGGGACATACTTTTTTTTCACCAAGGGAGATACTTATCAGATGTATCCGAAATCTACCCATACCTAGTAACCTTCTGCTACCTACCATGATTGGACCATTACAGTTTTAGTGATTGGAATTACATTTTCACATGAAAGTATAAAGGGAATCCCACGCAACGATCAAGCTACCCTCCGGTCTAAGTGCTTCTAGTGGTAACGCATTCAGCTATTGGGGGTAATTTACCTATGATTGGGTTTTCATCAGAGCATGCATACATTGGGACATTGAGATGGTTGGAGGTAGCTAACCTTCCAAATAAAGTTTAAACTCGGCCGGTTGCCTCTGTGAACCGTGGGTAATGGGCCAAGAGGGTTAGCATTGGGATCCATTAGGATAAAACAATGTATTTTTATAGAACAAAAATACTTATAAACAGCACTCACAAAATAGTGATAAATATATATGTAGTGCAGTAGTGCACCTTTATTAAAATTTCTGAACTAGCCACAAATCTATATTTTATATATCTACATATAACTGAAAAGGAAGGTTTAAAGAACATATTGCAAAATCTTATTTATTAGGAGAAACTAAATGGGGGGGAACAGGTTAAAGGTGATAGAAACCAACCTTCAGGTGGAGGATGGATCACCTCACACAGGCAGCCAGAAGCAAACCCTATCCCAACAGCCACACACCTCAAGGATAGGGGCAATAGAGACAGGTATGTGCCAGATATGTCGAGGTGAATTAGAGACAGGGCTATTTCACACAATCCCCACAAGAGTAGGGTATCAGGGCATGTCTGTCTTACAAGTAACAACCCATATTTAAGTCCTTATTCATGCCCAATGGAATCATAGTGCTAAGTGTTCTAATCCATCTGGATTCTTTTTGATAGAGTGATTTTTGCAAGTTGCCGCCACGTTGGCCCATTCTCATACCATCAATCACCTGATACCTTTGTTGACTCACACTATGCCCAGCCTGTGTGAAATGATGCGCCACCGGGGCGTCCGGGTCACACCTGCGAATGGCCGCCTTGTGTTGTCCAATCATATCCTTCACCCTCTGTGTGATCTCCCCCACATAACCTATGCCACAGGGACATTTAATCAAGTATATTACGTCTTTCGATAGGCACGTACAGAAATCTTTAATCATATACGGTTTGCCGGAAAGAGGGTGTTTGAACGTGGAACCTTCCACAATGCTGTTGCACTGACTGCAATTACAGCATCTAAAGCATCCCAGCTTGGGTGTACCCAGGAACTTGATAACCAGCTTGGTACTTTTACCACCTATATCCACCCTGACCAAACAGTCCCACAGATTTTTCCTCTTTTATAAGAGAATAGTGGTGGATCACTAAATTTGGATGCTATGAGGGGATCACTATTAAGTAGTGGCCAGTATCGATTAATTCTATTCTTAATCTGTCCACTATTTGTGTTATATGTTGACACTGAATATGTGAATGCAACCGCAATCACCATATAATTAATCAATAAATGACAGGTGCTGTGGAGGGTTATAACATAGTGGTAACAGTTTTGATCAAAGAGATTGATCAGACAGATACCCTCTATATATAGCACTTTGATGTCATATATGTTGTATACCAATGGACATAATAGCCCTGCAGTGAAGTGCTGCTAATCAGGTAAGTGACCCAAAATCACCAGAGAGATCAAAAAAACAATAACATTTTATTACTTCTACATAGATACTTTAAAAACACAGATACATTGTCAAAAATCCCTATACTAATATGACTATAGTGAGTAAATAGTCAGAGTAACAATTATGCCTAGGTGGCTATTAACACATTTACTGTATACTCCTATTCCACATCCAATTAACATATAGATATATTACCTAGCAGCGATTCTCAAAAATGTCCAGATAATTGAGTCACAGTAAATATATTTTTCATTCAGAGATCAGACTCGTGTAGCGCATAAATATACCAAAACTCATATTGATGGTAGTATTCAATGGATATAACTCTATAGGGAGATTGGTCACGTTGTATGGTGGATAATGAATCAAAAAGATGCACATTATATTAATCCATGGGTGTGGTGTAAGTACTCATGGGATTTCTCCCTGTATACCCTATATGGGAGCAATGCGTATATGCTTGATGCTAAATTAGCAGCCTCCGATCACACCATAGGTAAATTGCAATCTCACCAAAATGCAAAACGAAAAAAAAGATATTCAATCAAATTGCATGAAATATATGCTGAAATCTTGTCTCCTATACAGGTTTATAGCATCGGCAGCATAAGGTAAGTAAACCGGTACATATACAAGCCTGCTCGTTGACTAGGTACTGTGGATGTCGCCACTTCGAGTGACGTCACGGACTGTGACGCCCTACGTTCCCGACGTACGTTTCACGTGTTCACCACTCACTCATCATTGCGGTAGTCTGCTCTATTCATAATGACCAACGCTCCCACTTTGTCTGCTGATCTTATAATCAGACTAGAGTTAGAGTCTGATTATAAAACCAGCAGACAAAGGGGGAGTGTTGGTCGTTATGAATAGAGCAGACTACCGCAATGAGATTATGAGGCAATTGGGTGATACCAGCTCCTACAAACTGGTTATGGCAAACCCAACACGAGTACAGGATAAAATCTCCAGGGTGGTGACGTTAGCATTGGAAAGTGGTGTAATCTCTAAAAAAACAAAAGGAATACCTTATCAAAATGATCCCATTATACCAGTGCTATACACTATGCCCAAGATCCACAAAAGTCTCTCCTCTCCAGCCGGTAGACCCATAGTGGCAGGAACAGACTCCGTATTTCAGCCTTGCTCTGTGTTCTTGGACAAGCTGTTGAGGCCTCTGGTCACCAACAGCAGGTCATATATGAGAGATACCACCCACTTTCTTGAAAAGATAAGGTCATTACTCATTCTCGATCCACCCCTGATTCTTGCAACCCTAGATGTTAACAGTCTATACACGTCCATTCCACATGCTGATGGTATATTGGCGGTCAAAGAAGCTGTTAAACATGCTAATGTTTTTCCCCCAGGGAGGGTATGCTAATTGTAGATCTGCTAGAGATTATTTTTTATGTCAATTATTTTTTATTTGAGGACAGCTATTATGTACAAGTTCAAGGCACAGCCATGGGCTCAAACGTCGCACCCACATATGCCAATATCTTTATGTCTAAATTTGTAATTGCCTATGTATATTTCCATCAATCCTTTATAGATAATGGATAATGCGATTTATAGATGACGTGTTCATGATATGGCAGAATGATGTCACGTCACTATTGAACTTTATTACAGACATCAATACTGCACATAAAACTATCAGATTCACGTGTGCCCATGACCCTATCCATATTAATTTCCTGGATACCACCATCAAGCTACATAATGGTATATTAGAATCTGATATGTTCACGAAACCTATAGATCGCAATAATCACCTACATTTTTGGAGTTTCCATCCCCCCGAGCACCACAATGGGTTTACACTACAGTCAGTTTCTACTTGCTAAACGTATTATTAGCACTCCATCTAGAATCATGGAGGGGATGGACAAAATAGAGAACAAGTTCCTAACGAGAGAGTACACTAGGAAATTACTCACAAATCAATGCAGTAAGGCGGAGAACTGGGCCCCAATGGGACCCATGTCATCCGAGAAAAAGAAATTCTCTATCCCTTTTGTGTCAACATATAACACAAATAGTGGACAGATTAAGAATATAATTCATCGACACTGGCCACTACTTAATATTGATCCCCTTATAGCATCCATCTTAGTGATCCACCACTATTCTCTTATAAAAGAGGAAAAAATCTGTGGGACTGTTTGGTCAGGGCGGATATAAGTGGTAAACGTACCAAGCAGGGATGGTGGTACCCCCAAGCTGGGAGGCTTTAGATGCTGTAGTTGCAGTCAGTGCAACAGCATTGTGGAAAGTTCCATGTTCAAACACTCTCTTTCCGGCAAACCCTATATGATTAAAGATTTCTATATGTGTTTATCGAAAGATGTAATATACTTGAATAAATGTCCCTGTGGCATAGGTTATGTGGGGGAGACCACACAGAGGGTAAAGGATAGGATTGGACAACACAAGGTGGCCATTCACAGGTGTGACCAGGATGCACCGGTGGCGCATCATTTCCCAAAGGCTGGGCATAGTGTGAGTTAACTAAGGTACCAGGTGATCGATGGTATGAGAATGGGCCAACGTGGCAGCAACTTGCAAAAATCACTCTATCAAAAAGAATCCAGATGGATTAGAACACTTGGCAATATGATTCCATTGGGCATGAATAAGGACTTAAATATGGGTTGTTACTTGTAAGACAGACATGCCCTGATACCCTACTCTTGTGGTGATTGTGTGAAATAGCCCTGTTTCTAATTCGCCTCGACATATCTGGAACATACCTGTCTCTATTGCCCCTACCCTTGAGGTGTGTGGCTGTTGGGATAGGGTTTGCTTCTGGCTGCCTGTGTGGGGTGATCCATCCTCCACCTGAAGGTTAGTTTCCCCTACCTCTAACCTGCCCCCCCCCTTATTTAGTTTCTCCTAATAATTAACATTTTGCAATATGTTCTTTAAACCTTCCTTTTTAGTTATATGTAGATATATAAAATATAGATTTGTGGCTAGTTCAGAAATTTTAATAAAGGTGTTTGTGTTTATATATGTTCATGTATACTGTATATACATGACTCTCACGCTGTATTATAATACGTATGTTTTATTCTTTGTTTACCATTTTTAGGTAGTCCCTTATGTGAGGGGACTGAATGGGACCCCGTGCTATTGGGTCTGTGGTCATATGCAGAAACTGCCATATATATGTATGAGACGTCTTCTGGTACACAGATTTTCATCCATGCATATGTTCTGATTGGTGATTCAGCCTCTACTATCTGTCACCCAATGCTGCTCGCCTCCCTGCTGCAAAGCTCCAGCACGCGCGATGCTGTCAGATTCATACGGCTACTTCACTGCTGATCATACTAGACTGCAGGAGCTTTGGCATCAAGGGTTAAATCCAGCAGCTGTTTCACATTTCCCTGAACAAGCATGACGCTGGAAGATGATGTCATCTTATCCATACTGTTGCGGCAGACTTTATTCTAACAAATCACCGGTTTGTCCCTGGCTTGTTCCTGGAATGCGACGCTGTTCACCCGGAGCATGCCACGTTCCCAGCCAGGGGTCATGCCCGGCTGACGCGCGGTTGATGTGTTAATTGATAATGGTTCAGGATTTAATAGGCTGCAATGCTTCGCGTGTCCGCCAGATGGCATAAATTCATGAATTGTAATGCAGTATATATATATATATATATATATATATATATATTATATACTGTATAACAACAACCCCTATAACCCCTAACATACAGTACTGTACACATACAGTACTGTATATGCACATCAATGATACTATAGGCCGGCGGGGGCGAGATGTGTTTGCAGCAGAGAGAGATCCGCTGCTCTCTCTGCGCAAACATCGGCACATTAAAAATTATTTAAAATACATTTTTATTCATAGTGTAGATGTGCAGGGGGTCTCCGGAGCTGAACCGCATTGGTTTCAGGTCCGGGGACCCCCTGCTTCCCGAGATACAGCCCCCTTTATGAGGTGCCGGTATCCCTCTGCATTTCAATGTCCCGATCACGTGACCGCGGCATGTAAACCAAGCAGAGGGATACCGGCACCCCATAAAGGGGCCTGTACCTCAGGAAGCAGGGGGTCCCCGGACCTAAAACAACAGGGGTTCAGCTCCGGAGACCCTCTGCACATCTACAGTATAAATAAAACACATATATATATAAACACTCATTCCTTACCTTTGCGGCTATGTGCTACGGTAACGAAGCAGCATGACTGTATTTTTAATAATATTGTACAGTGAGCAGGGGGTTCCCTGAGCCACAAATCAAAACTCCTGCACAATATTATTAAAATACAGAAATGCTGCTTCATTACCATAGCTGATAGCCGCTAAGGCAATGAAGGGGTTAACCCACCGTGCCCGCTTTATTGTGGGTTTTTTGGGCGGCTGCTGTGTGGAATTTATTTTATTGTGGGTAGCGGGGGTGGATGAAGGGGTTATTTGGCCCTTGGTGTGAGTTTAGGACGTGCGGGGGGGTTGCGAGTGCACTTAACCCCTTCACGGCCATAGCAGTTAATACCGCTACGGTCATGAAGGGGTTAACCCCTCCCGCTACCCCCCTGCAAGCCCTAAACAACCATTGTTGGGGCTAATACCCCCTTCACCCACCTCCACTACCCACAATAAAAAAATTCACACACAGCAGCCGCCCAAAAAATAAATAAATAAATCTAAATAAATAAATAAATACATGAATATAAATAAATACATTTAAAATACATTTTTATTCATAGTGTACATGTGCAGGGGGTCTCCGGAGCTGAACCGCTGTGGTTTTAGGTCTGGGGACCCCCTGCTCCCCGAGATACAGGCCCCATTATGAGGTGCCGGTATCCCTCTGCATTTAAAGGTCCCGATCACGTGACCGCGGAATGTAAACAAAGCAGAGGGATACCGGCACCCCATACGGGGGCCTGTATCTCAGGAAGCAGGGGGTCCCCAGACCTAAAACCAAAGCGGTTCAGCTCCGGAGACCCCCTGCACATCTACACTATGAATAAAAATGTATTTTAAATTTATTTATTTATATTCATGTATTTATTTATTTATTTAGATTTATTTATTTATTGTGCTGCTGCTGTGTGTGAATTTTTTTTATTGTATATGCACATCAATGATACTATAGGCCAGCGGGGGCGAGATGTGTTTGCAGCAGAGAGAGATCCGCTGCTCTCTCTGCGCAAACATCGGCACATTAAAAATTATTTAAAATACATTTTTATTCATAGTGTAGATGTGCAGGGGGTCTCCGGAGCTGAACCACATTGGTTTCAGGTCCGGGGACCCCCTGCTTCCCGAGATACAGCCCCCTTTATGAGGTGCCGGTATCCCTCCGCATTTAAATGTCTCGATCACGTGACCGCGGCATGTAAACCAAGCAGAGGGATACCGGCACCCCATAAAGGGGCCTGTACCTCAGGAAGCAGGGGGTCCCCGGACCTAAAACAACAGCGGTTCAGCTCCGGAGACCCTCTGCACATCTACAGTATAAATAAAACACATATATAAATAAACACTCATTCCTTACCTTTGCGGCTATGTGCTACGGTAACGAAGCATCATGACTGTATTTTTAATAATATTGTACAGTGAGCAGGGGGTTCCCTGAGCCACAAATCAAAACTCCTGCACAATATTATTAAAATACAGAAATGCTGCTTCATTACCATAGCTGATAGCCGCTAAGGCAATGAAGGGAAGGCAATGAAGGGGTTAACCCACCGTGCCCGCTTTATTGTGGGTTTTTTGGGCGGCTGCTGTGTGGAATTTATTTTATTGTGGGTAGCGGGGGTGGGTGAAGAGGTTATTTGGCCCTTGGTGTGAGTTTAGGACTTGCGGGGGGGTTGCGAGTGCACTTAACCCCTTCACGGCCATAGCAGTTAATACCGCTACGGTCATGAAGGGGTTAACCCCTCCCGCTACCCCCCTGCAAGCCCTAAACAACCATTGTTGGGGCTAATACCCCCTTCACCCACCCCCACTACACACAATAAAAAAATTCACACACAGCAGCCGCCCAAAAAATAAATAAATAAATCTAAATAAATAAATAAATACATGAATATAAATAAATAAATTTAAAATACATTTTTATTCATAGTGTACATGTGCAGGGGGTCTCCGGAGCTGAACCGCTGTGGTTTTAGGTCTGGGGACCCCCTGCTCCCCGAGATACAGGCCCCATTATGAGGTGCCGGTATCCCTCTGCATTTAAAAGTCCCGATCACGTGACCGCGGAATGTAAACAAAGCAGAGGGATACCGGCACCCCATACGGGGGCCTGTATCTCAGGAAGCAGGGGGTCCCCAGACCTAAAACCAAAGCGGTTCAGCTCCGGAGACCCCCTGCACATCTACACTATGAATAAAAATGTATTTTAAATTTATTTATTTATATTCATGTATTTATTTATTTATTTAGATTTATTTATTAATTGTGCTGCTGCTGTGTGTGAATTTTTTTTATTGTGGGTAGCGGGGGTGGGTGAAGGGGGTATTAGCCATAATGGTGGTTGTTTAGAGCTTGCGGGGGGTAGCGGGTGCACTTAACCCCTTCACGACTGTAGTGGTATTAACTGCTACGGTCGTGAAGGGGTTAAGTGCACCAGCAACCCCCCCGCAATTCCTAAACTCACACCAAGGGCCAAATACCCCCTTCACCCACCCCCGCTACCCACAATAAAAAAAATTCACGCACAGAAGCCCCACAATTAATAAATAAATCTAAATAAATAAATAAATACATGAATATAAATAAATATATGTATATATAGAAGGGTTATCAAAATCATACTGTACTACAAATAACACTTCTCCATACAGGCATACTTCATTAAAATGAATTTCCTTTAATAATCCTAACTGATCTTAAAATCTAAATCATCAAATGCCAATGAAAAACCTCACATTCCAATCAATACATTGCATTTACATTGTATTTATGATGCATAAAATCTATGCACCATATACATTCTGCAAATGAATGTGAACAATATCATTGCAAGCAAAATACAAATAATCTACCTCCAAACAAGTAAACTATTTTAACCAATCAAGTAAACAAAAATCAATATATAAGTACCAACCAGAATACAAAATATAAAACCAAGGCTAACCCTTACAATACCAATGATTACATCTATCTAATTGTAAAAAACATTATACTGTACACACATTGAAGCATTGCAATAAACAACATACAGTACAGTACATCCCCTGTATCTCCCTGCCTTGAGTGTAATCTGTTTAAAGCCCCCTCCCCCCTAATGTTTCTGTTAAATCTCTCTGCCTGTGTTGCTGTGAGTGCAGTTTATGTAAATGTGGGTAGGGGGAGGGGGTTATAACCCCACCTCCTTGACTGTGATCTGTGTAAAGCCCCCTCCCCCTAATGTGTCTGTTAAATCCCCCTACCTGTTTTGATGTGAGTGCAGTTTATGTAAATGTGGGGGGGGGACCCGATGTGCATACTGTGTGGTCTTACCACCCTCACCCACTACCCACATACCGTTACCCCCCCATCCTGGCCATGGCCCCTCCGCTTCTGCAAAATAGATACAAAAATTAAAACATCCAAAGTAATGTCCCCTAACCCCTTAATCACCATAGCGGTTATTAACCGCTACAGTCATTAAGGGGTTAACCCACCCTCACCCACCACTCGGGACGCCTACATACCCTCCCACACTAACCCCCCACACCGTGAGGCCTAACCACCCTCACCCATTACCCACAAGGGAGGCCTACCCACATACCATTGGGGAACCACCCCCCCCCAACCCCAGTACCCACAATAAAAACAATACAGTGACCCACAATAAATATCATTATATTTATTAAATACATTACCCACCCCCTGTGCCCCCCATAAATACAAGATTTATCCTTTTACAAACAGCGTTCATAACGCAGCCCCACGCGAGTCCCCGATGGTCTGGCGGGGCACCTGACAGACCTACAGGGTACCAGCAGCCCTTTTCAAACAGGTTCTGGAGGCCTGCTGGTGGGTCCCACCAGCACCACGGCCCCCAGGTGGTCTCCTTGTGTCACCGTGGGCCACAATTGGGTCCCCATGGTAGGCCCAAGGTTGTCTGGGAGCCCCGGGTCAGACCCACAGATGTCTGTGGGGCCTTGGGTGGTTCCCACGGGGTCTGGGGAACTCACGGGTGCTCACTACGGGTCTGCGGTGCCCCCACAGAAGTGGGACCACACATCTTCATCCCCGCACCTATGGGTCGGCGGTGCCCCCACAGAAGTGGGACCACACAGCTTCATCCCCGCAGACTACGGGTCCGCGGTGCCCCCACAGATGTGAGGCCACCGCTTCATCCCCGCATGTGTCACCCGTGGAACCACCAGCCTGAGATACCCGAGAAAACCACAGGTGGTCTCCAGAGGTCTCACGCGGAACCACGGAACAAACCCTGAATGTAAAAAAAATAAACCTGGCCTATACATTCAATACATACACCCTACCACCCCCAACACCTACAGTACAATAATGTGCAAAATAACTATTATCCAGATATGGATAATAGATTAATTGCCCATTATTAAAAACATTAACTAGCATATTCAAATCAATAATAAAGTGCTACTGACCACATCAAGAAGAAGTTTCCGTCGCCAGCAACATGTTAAGCCGGTGCTGCCCGCAGACCAGACCCGTCCCCTGAGCTGAAGGGGGAAGTGGTAATACACGAACTCGCAGCAAAGGGAGCGTGTCCGGAGTGTGGTATGAAGCGTTGCCAGGCCAGGTGTAGTAAGGTAGACAATACTTGCCGGTACTGGTTGTAGAGATAGAGTGAAGGATGCCTCGCCGAAGTCAGGGAGTGGAGAGTGGAGATAGGTCATTGTCCAAGCCGTGTTCAAGGGGTTACCAGAGTGAGCGTTGACCAAGGAGTGCCGAGATCGAGAGCCAGAGGGGGTAGTTGTACAAGCCGCATCAAAACCTGTGAAAACACTGAGAGAATCCAGAAGTACTTCCATACAGAGACTATGTCGAGCAAAGATTGAGAGCAGAGAGGAGCTAGATAAAGCAGGAAGGTCCAATTAGGAACGGAGGCGGGACAGGAAGAGCTACAGGGAGACACTGCAGATTGGTGCAGGCATAACAGGCCAGGTGAGTCTTGTTGGTAACCTGAATATGCCCGTACAGTGTGCGGGGGCGGAGCCTGAGGTCCAGGGGACGGGAAGAAAAGTGTGCAGACTGAGCGTGCTCCGTAACTCGTGTACGCGCGTGAACCGAGCCAGTGGATGGTGCAGGTGTGCGTGCAGGTGTGCGCGCAGGAGGGCGTGGGCGCGCCCGGCGCTGAGCAGAGGAATCGCCGAGTGGAGTGATCCCGCGATGGCGGCAGGGGCGAGGAGCCGTGGAGGCCGGTAAGAAAGGTTTGTTTTGTGTGTCCAGGGACTCCCTGCGGGAAGGGGGTGCTTTGTGTGGGAAGCGTGGAGAACGCCGATTCCTGACACAACATTCTTGTCTTGCCAACAAAATACATTGCCAAAACAAAGCCAATACATTGCAATTACATTCAGATATCAATTAACCCCTTAAACACCATATCGGATAATAACCGCAAAGGTAATTAAGGGGTTAAGACACACTGGCCCGATACCCACCCTTCACCCATGAATTTGTACAGTGGCTTCATCATGCAACTATATATACAGTATATATATATATATATATATATATATATATATATATATATATATATATATATATATATATATATATATATATATATATATAAAAAAAAAACATAATACTGAGTTAAGTTATGGTGAGTAAAAAAAGTGACAAAAACCCTCCACAGGAAAGCAAATATGCAAATATAACTGTATGCTCATCTGCATGTCTTAGGCAGGTCTGTAACCCCGCCTTTCCCCATTATCACCCAGCATACAGCACTTCCACTGCAGCAAGGGATTCTGGGAAATGACATGCAAATGAGCACACAGTGTCACTTTTTGCCTCAATAACCATTTTTAACATGGTTCCCTATAGGCTTAAGCTTGCTGCATGGTCACAGCTTTGAGCACAGCCAGGGTTAAGGTGCATACCCAGAAAACCACCCACAGACAGCTGTTTCGACCTTGATGGGTCTCATCAGTGTGGGGTTGATTCACATGATGAACCAATATACAAATAAATGTAGAAGGGTTATCAAAACCATACTGTACTACAAATAACACTTCTCCATACAGACACACTACATTACAATGAATTTCCTTTAATAATCCTAACTGATCTTACAATCTAAATCATCAAATGCCAATGACAAACCTCACATTCCAATCAATACATTGCATTTACATTGTATAAATGATGCATAAAATCTATGCACCATATACATTCTGCAAATGAATATTAACAATATCATTGCAAGCAAAATACAAATACAGTACCTCCAAACAAGTAAACTATTTTAACCAATCAAGTAAACAAAAATCAATTAGCAATCATTATTTACATCCCTAAACAATTGACAGTCCATCCCGAACAATGAAACAATTAACTAATTCACGCCTGGAGCAGAACAATTTAGCATGTGAAAAAATATAAGTACCAACCAGAATACAAACTTTAAAACCAAGGCTAACCCTGAACACAAGCACACAATACAATATCAACAATTACATCTATCTAATTTTAAAATACTTTAAACACACAATAAAGCATAGCAGCATAGACAAATTAATTTAAAACACATGAAAGAAAGCTTTTAAAACAACATCATTTCTTACCCTGTATGTATATATCTCTCTAGACATATATACATACATACATACAGTTGCAAGAAATGATATACCACAAAAAAAAATACACATGTTAAAAAAGCTTTTAAAAAAATTAACAAGTTAAATAAAATACATTTCTTTAGTTCACTTACCATTACTTGGCCCCACCGACTCCCGTTGCGCAGCTTACTCACGAACAAATCCACCAGGCACAGGAACCCATAAAATAATAAACCATATAAAAAAATTAACATTACACTAAAAATCCAAATCAATCCACGGGTCTTCTAATTGTAATCCATCTTCATCTTCATCTGTATTCTTCTTTCTTCTATCTTCTTCCGGGCGGGGTCTTCTTTCCATCTTCGACCACGCCCTGGTCTTCTTTTTTCTCCGGAGGTCCTTCCTCCTCGGCATCTAGCTTCAAAATGAGACGACATAGGCTTTTAAAGGCCTATGACGTCACATTTTCGTCATATGGTTCCCACGGCCCTGATTGGGCCGTGAAAACCATGTGTTTTGGCCGATAAAAATAAAAATGATGACGTCACTTAAAGGCAATGAAAGCACAGCCAATCAGAATGGCTTTGCTTCAATTGCCTTTAAGATGACGTCATGAAAAGAAACATGGCCGCCCTCACATGGTATAGTAGCCAATCAAAGCGTGGGAACTCCATCCCTACTCTGATTGGCTCTAGTAGACCATGTGACAGAGGCTTGGGACGAGAAAGGATGTGACGTCATTGAAAGCCTGTCACAGGGTAGGGATGGAGTTCCACGCTCTGATTGGCTCTAGTACCATGTGACAAGCTTTCAATGATGTCACATCCTTTCTCCCCCCAAGCCTCTGTCACATGGCATATTAGAGCCAATCAGAGTAGGGATGGAGTTCCCATGCTTTGATTTGCTACCGTACCATGTGAGGCCGGCCATGTTTCTTTTAATGACGTCATCTTAAAGGCAATTGAAGCAAAGCCATTCTGATTGGCTGTGCTTTCATTGCCTTTAAGTGACGTCATCATTTTTATTTTTATCAGCCAAAACACATGGTTTTCACGGCCCAATCAGGGCCGTGGGAACCATATGACGAAAATGTGACGTCATAGGCCTTTAAAAGCCTATGTCGTCTCATTTTGAAGCCAGACGCCGAGGAGGAAGGACCTCCCACAGAAGAAGAAGGCCAGGGCGTGGCCGAAGACGGAAAGAAGACCCCGCCCGGAAGAAGATAGAAGAAAGAAGAATACAGATGAAGATGGGTTACAAGTAGAAGACCCGTGGATTGATTTGGATTTTTAGTGTAATGTTTATTTTTTTATGGTTTATTATTTTATGGGTTCCTGTGCCTGGTGGATTGGTTCGTGAGTAAGGTGCGCAACGGGAGTCGGTGGGGCCAAGTATTGGTAAGTGAACTAAAGAAATGTATTTTATTTAACTTGTTAATTTTTTTAAAAGCTTTTTTAACATGTGTATTTTTTTTGTGGTATATCATTTCTTGCAACTGTATGTATGTATGTATATATGTCTAGAGAGATATATACATACAGGGTAAGAAATGATGTTTTTTAAAAGCTTTCGTTCATGTGTTTTAAATTAATTTGTCTATGCTGCTATGCTTTATTGTGTGTTTAAAGTATTTTAAAATTAGATAGATGTAATTGTTGATATTGTATTGTGTGCTTGTGTTCAGGATTAGCCTTGGTTTTAAAGTTTGTATTCTGGTTGGTACTTATATTTTTTCACATGCTAAATTGTTCTGCTCCAGGCGTGAATTAGTTAATTGTTTCATTGTTCGGGATGGACTGTCAATTGTTTAGGGATGTAAATAATGATTGCTAATGGATTTTTGTTTACTTGATTGGTTAAAATAGTTTACTTGTTTGGAGGTACAGTATTTGTATTTTGCTTGCAATGATATTGTTCACATTCATTTGCAGAATGTATATGGTGCATAGATTTTATGCATCATAAATACAATGTAAATGCAATGTATTGATTGGAATGTGAAGTTTTTCATTGGCATTTGATGATTTAGATTGTAAGATCAGTTAGGATTATTAAAGGAAATTCATTTTAATGTAGTGTGCCTGTATGGAGAAGTGTTATTTGTAGTACAGTATGATTTTGATAACCCTTCTACATTTATTTGTATATTGGTTCATCATGTGTGTGTATATACTGTATATATAATATATATATATTTATATATATATATATGTATATATATATATATATATATATATATATATATGTATAGGGATTGTTGTGTTATATATATACGATGGTTGTTTAGGGCTTACGGGGTGGGTAGCGGGTGCACTTAACCCCTTCACGACCGTAGCGGTATTAACTGCTACGGTCGTGAAGGGGTTAAGTGCACCCGCAACCCCCCGCAAGTCCTAAACTCACACCAAGGGCCAAATACCCCCTTCACCCACCCACTCTACCCACAATAAAAAAAATTCACGCACAGCAGCCCCACAATTAATAAATAAATCTAAATAAATACATTAATATAAATAAATATATATATATTTATTTATATTAATGTATTCATTTATTTATTTAGATTTATTTATTAATTGTGGGGCTGCTGTGCGTGAATTTTTTTATTGTGGGTAGCGTGGGTGCTGAAGGGGGTATTTGGCCCTTGGTGTGAGTTTAGGACTTGCGGGGGGGTTGCGGGTGCACTTAACCCCTTCACGACCGTAGCAGTTAATACCGCTACGGTCGTGAAGGGGTTAAGTGCACCCGCTACCCACCCCGCAAGCCCTAAACAACCACCGTTGGGGCTAATACCCCCTTCACCCACCCCCGCTACCCACAATAAAAAAATTCACACACAGCAGAAGCAGCACAATTAATAAATAAATCTAAATAAATAAATAAATACATGAATATAAATAAATAAATTTAAAATACATTTTTATTCATAGTGTAGATGTGCAGGGGGTCTCCGGAGCTGAACCGCTTTGGTTTTAGGTCTGGGGACCCCCTGCTTCCCGAGATACAGGCCCCTTTATGGGGTGCCGGTATCCCTCTGCTATGTTTACATTCCGCGGTCACGTGATCGGGACCTTTAAATGCAGAGGGATACTGGCACCTCATAAAGGGGCCTGTATCTAGTGGAGCAGGGGGTCCCCAGACCTAAAACCACAGCGGTTCAGCTCTGGAGACCCCCTGCACATCTACACTATGAATAAAAATGTATTTTAAATTTATTTATTTATATTCATGTATTTATTTATTTATTTAGATTTATTTATTTATTTTTTGGGCGGCTGCTGTGTGTGAATTTTTTTTTATTGTGGGTAGCGGGGGTGGGCGAAGGGGGTATTAGCCCCAACGATGGTTGTTTAGGGCTTGCGGGGGGGTAGCGGGAGGGGTTAACCCCTTCATGACTGTAGCGGTATTAACTGCTATGGCCGTGAAGTGGTTAAGCGCACCCGCAATCCCCCGCAAGTCCTAAACTCACACCAAGGGCCAAATACCCCCTTCACCCACCCCCGCTACCCACAATAAAGCAGGCACGGTGGGTTAACCCCTTCATTGCCTTAGCGGCTATCAGCTATGGTAATGAAGCAGCATTTCTGCATTTTAATAATATTGAGCAGGAGCTTTGATTTGTGGCTCAGGGAATCCCATGCTCACTGTACAATATTATTAAAAATACAGTCATGCTGCTTCGTTACCGTAGCACCTAGCCGCAAAGGTAAGGAATGAGTGTTTATTTATATATGTGTTTTATTCATACTGTAGATGTGCAGGGGGTCTCCGGAGCTGAACTGCTGTGGTTTTAGGTCCGGGGACCCCTGCTTCCCGAGATACAGGCCCCTTTATGGGGTGCCGGTACCCCTCTGCTTGGTTTACATGTCGCTGTCACGTGATCGGGACATTTAAATGCAGAGGGATACCGGCACCTCATAAAGGGGGCTGTATCTCGGGAAGCAGGGGGTCCCCGGACCTGAAACCAACGCGGTTCAGCTCCGGAGACACCCTGCACATCTACACTATGAATGAAAATGTATTTTAAATAATTTTTAATGTGCCGATGTTTGCGCAGAGAGAGCAGCGGATCTCTCTCTGCTGCAAACACATCTCGCCAGGGGACGGCCTATAGAATCATTGATGTGCATATACAGTACTGTATGTGTATGTTAGGGGTTATAGGGGTTGTTGTTATAAAGTATATACTGTACATATACAGTATATACTGCATTACAATTCATGAATTTCTCGGCTTCAAAGACAACAGCTCGCAAACGCCCTCATAAGTTTTTACACGGCATTGCAGTATTGCAGCCAGCGGGAATAAAATGCTTAAATCACAGCCACAAAAATAACGCAATACACCCCGGGAGAAAACAACACAAAACCACAGATAACCGGGATAATCTGAAATTCGCGGAGCTAGCCGAGTTAGAATAAAGTTGGTCGCCACTGTATAACCACTCTCTATCAATGCAGTGACTCTCAAACACCCTTTGCACATGAGAGGAACAGGACTCATTGAACTTTTGCAGACAGATTCACTGTTGTTTGATCTTTGCCTTTATTTACTGACTGTTCCTCTGGGAATTGCATATACAATACTACACAATTAAGTTGACTTTATTATTTTTACTTTGTGTGTGGTGTTGTTAAATTTTGTTTGTGACTTGATTTGATTTTTGTGGGCTGTGGGGACAGTGAAGTACCCCTCTGTTCCTTTGGAGCGAAGGGGAACGGGCCTGATGAAGTGGTTGTGGTATGTGGTTTTGATTTCTGGTTCTTTTGTGTTTATATTAAATTATATGTTTTTTGGTATCATTCCATCTTTGACCCATTATTACTATAGACAGTGAGTGCTGAATAATTTGGATTAATATATTTTTATGTATCTCTGTTCACATGTTATGGTCCCCTGCAGGGTTATGTCTAGGGATGCCTAGTGAGGGTGCGATATCCCATAGGGAGTTAGCGGCATAAAGGGACTTTGGGAGCAGGGGGGAAAGGGTCCATGTTAGGGAACCCAGATAATTAGCCCCATTTATATTTGGGCAGCAATCCACTGCTCAAAATGTATTAACCATATTTTTTGCGTTTTCCCTTTCCTGGCATGCATTTAACCAGGGATTTTGGGTTCATTACTTTTAATTGGGATTTTGCAGGGAAACTGTCAGAAGGTGTGTACAGGGTCGGGGACCAAAGTCACCGGTTCCCCGGTAAATATATCTTACAATCAGGCATGATTTACAGATTCATGTGTGCACATTGGCCCCATCAATATCTCCCCTTAAAAACATAACTGTAACTCACCACTAGGGTACCCTGCTTCTCATCATCTGCATCAGCTCAGGAAGGAAAGTGTGCAATGGCAAAAAAAGTTCTTGTATACTTAGAAAAGGGGGTCCCTGGTTTAGGGGGTACCCCAGGTACCGGTATGGCTTCCCGCAAGCAGTGTAGGCTTTGTGGGTACCCATCCATACATAAGGATGAGGGAAACTATGGAAGTCCCATGTAAAGTATAGAAAAAACCTGACCGGTTTAGGGGCTTTTGGGGTTCCCTTTGTCGTAGAGACATGAGATTTTGGTATTGTACATTTTAGGTTGGATTTTTGGGCAAAAATGTATATGTTTTTTTGCTGGAGTTCGAGGGACCGAGTTACTGGTGGTGCCCTGATTCTCCCCGGCGTACAGGCACTATTTGTGTGTATGCAGGGTGAATTACATTGGGGCTGCATAGTGTCCCCCAGACTCCTGGTTTTGGTAGCCCAGATACACCAAACGTATTTCCCAGACATATAAGGTTCCCCAAGGTTTATACTTTTTTAAAGTATGGTTTATAGTGTGTTATACCATATGTATAAATTTTTAATCAGTCAGCCTGAGCATTTACATAGGAGCCAGGATGTCTGCAGAGACGTTGAGCTCAAAGGAAAACCAGGATGTCCCAAGTGTCAGGCCATTTGGTAGCAAGGAGGGGCAGAGGAATAGGCCCAAAAGCCATCTTTGTTCTCTGAGACACTGTAGAGCCTGCCCAGCAGGTAGCCATGAGTGGGCTGGTTGGAAGGTATACACCTTCCTCTGACATCAACAACCATATGAGCCACGCTCTGATTGGCTGGTGGGAAAATTTCCAGCGCTCTGAGTGGTGGGCCGTCCCTGTCGATGTTAACATAGGACACAGAAGACTATGTAAGGTACTACCCAATCAGACATCTCTCTCTGTCTTCAGACTTACAGGTAACCTTAGAACTTGGTCCAGTGAAGCGTCGGTAGGGGTTCCCAGGTGTATTGCTTGAAATAGCAAAGCACTAGGCATTGAGGGTCAAGGGGATCCTAAACCTAGCTGAGGGCCAGTTCTGAGGAATAATGTTGTTTGTTCCAGGCTTATTCCAGTGTCGTGGAGTGAACAGGATAAGCATTTTGCTGAAGTATGCGCCCTGCAATTAGGAAAGTCTAGTTTTCAACCCCCAGACCCCAGTAAGTGTGTATATTCCATCTGCATTTTGTATTTCATTGTGTGTACCAAGGTTTACTCGAATAAACCTCATTTCATTACTCCATCTTGTTTTGCCTAATGAATTGATCCCAAAATATGTGTGCTAAAAGTCCAGGTCTCCCTTGACAGGCTTATACTTCAATTTTCTAGAATATGCAGGGCCAGAACAGGTTATCTCTTTGTACATTTGAGATGTGAGTGTAATGCGTAGCTCACCACAAACGAAGCGCGACCATGGTGTTGTGGCAGGGAATTGAGTTACACTGACCCACAGCCACGCGGGTGCGCCTAGAGTGTAGAGTAGTCATTCAGGCCAGGTCAGGATTACGGATAGTAGAATAGTAATGGTACTCGCCAGGATCAGGAGTGGAGAGTTGCAGATCGTCGGTGTGCGTTGCCAGGTTCAGGATTGAGAGTACCGGATAGTCGGGGTACGTAGCCATGTCCAAGATTGGAGATAGCCGGATCATAGGAGTACTTAGCCAAGGTCAGGACTGGAGCCAGGAGAGTAGTCAGAGAACCCGGATCAGGAGTAGAGAGAAGCGGGGTCCAAGGTACTAGCAGGGTCAGGCAACGAAAGGTTAAACAGCAAGCAAGGCAAGGCAAAGTGCATGAACTGGATGTGGCAAGGCACGGCGTCAAAACGACTATGCTCAGTAATGACTGGGTGCAGACTGAAGGTATAAATAGGAGGAGCCTCCAATAGCCAGCCAGGATGAAATCAGGAAGTGACAGAGTACTGGCTGCTGGTGCACACAGGTGTGCCCTAGGAAACAGCCTAATCAGGGTTGAGTGTAGAGCTGCTTGCGCGCCGTCCCGCACGCGTCACGGAGGCCAGGGGGCAGAGTCTGGGTAGCGCGTCACTCCCACGCCGATTCCTGAGAGCAGAAGAGGCGGGGCCCGTCTCGCGCCGACCCACGTGCGTCATGGTGGTCGAGGGGTGCGGCCTTATTCGTGCATAAGCAGAGAGGCTGGAATAGCATCCACAACTTGTGACAGGGCGAGGGGAGGGATCAGGGTCCGTGGCAGCAGGAACAGGTAGCGCAGGATCCGCACGCGCACACGTTACAGGACCAGGAGATTGCACAACTTGAGTGTCTGCTGCAGAAGGGCCTGAGAATTGAGGAGACAGTCTTTGCACGCCAGGATGGCGACTCCTCACAGTGAGTCCGCTCGTGTCTGTTTCTAAAATACAGAGTTTCTCAAAATTCGTTAATGGGGGAGGGCTGAAAATTTGTTAAAAAACGCACTGATCTGGACATACCTAAAAAATTCTGAACGTATGATGTCTTTTTTGACTTAGTTTGTTTAAATGTTTTAATACTGATCCTGCCCTCCAGATCTTTAAGTCTTGTATTCCCAATCTGTTTACAAATTGTAAAATATTTGCTAATCAGGCCTGGAGCAAAGTCAGGATTTTCAAATATGGGGGTCATTAAAGTCTTTTTGTCAGTTAACGACCATTTAAATTTAGATGGCTCCCAGATTGCTAACGAGTTGGTCATTGAGGATAGCGGCTCCTTGATAGACTTAGGAGTTTTTTTGGGGCCCAAATTAAGTTGTGAAACTCCACTGGTGCACATACTTCTTTCTCCAATGCCACCCAGCCTTTAAGGCTAGGGTCAACATGCCACTGGGATATTTGGCATAATTGTGCCGCTTGGTAATATGATAACAAGCATGATACCACTAGTCCCCGCAGACATTGGTCTTTGTAAAATCCTTTCTCCTACTCTCTGCCTTTAATATCTCCAGACAAACTTGGAGATCAAAGATTGGAGAAAATATATCTTTCCCTACGACTGGGATTGGTAAGGTCTGAAATAGATAAAGGATACAGGGAAGTAAATTCATCTTAATACAATATATTCTGCCAATGTGGTCCAAGTTCTTATATCATCTCTCAGCGGTTTTAGCAATTTGGTATAGTTTGCTCTGTATAAAGTTTTATAATTATTGGTGCTATGAACTCCGAGATATTTGAGAGTCTGCGGTCTCTTTTGGTAAATTAATGTTTAAAACCTCCGACTTCATTTGGTTGATCTTGAATCCCTAAATTCTAATGAATGTCTCTATTAGGCTGAATAGATTGGACAGAGGTGAAAGGCTGGGACAGTGTAGATATAACATCATCCGCATAAAGCACAACTTTATGAGTATGATTGTTCATTTGAATTCCTGATATATCTGGATTGTTCCGAATCTGCGTGGCTAAGGGTTCCATGCATAAGGTAAACAATAAAGGTGATAACGGACAGCCCTGTCTCGTACCACCCAATATCGTGAAAAGACCCAATGAGAAGCCCTGGTGTATTACCCTTGTTACTGGGTTTGCATACAGTGCTGTAATTGCTTTCAGAATTCTACAGCAAAAAGAGGGGTTAACCGGGCACGCAATAGTGAATGGGTGTGGGTTTATCTATAAAATATATACCACACAAACGCTACACGGTGTACAATTGCCAAAAACTGGAAACAACCGACCCCCCCATCCTTAAATCAAATAAACAATAAAATTTGGCATATAGTCTATATGGAAAAACTCTCAGCCTATCTGAACGGCTCTACCTCGCAGTTCTCTGATATTTGGGCTCCTTGGTTCCGTCATGCAGGTATATCTCCATATATAGTCTAGAATACTTTGAACAGAGTGATACAAGTGATATTTATATTGTTGAATACAGTACGATATTGGTACAAATGCTACCCCTTCCACCCCCCCTCCCCGATCTCCCTCTTCTCCACTGTTCCACAACCAGTTTATTTGTATTACTGTATCCCCCTTTTTTGTGTAGTATGTTGTGTTTACCTCATTTTGTATGTTTGAAAATGCTCAATAAAAATGTAAGTTATAAAAAAAAAATATATATATATACCACACACCCAAAATAAAGTGTAAACAATTTGTATATAATAAGTGCAGTGACTGTGCAAACTTAATTATTTATATGTGAAAACATATTGAGACTTTCAATAATACCTTCATCAAAATTAAGTGAAATAAGTGAATATTAAGTAAATAAAGGTAAGTGCAGCAGCTCAAAAACCCATTTGTAGACCGTCCTCTGGTCCCGAAAGCAGCTTGGATATCCGAAAGTTTGGGGAGCGCTTGCAAATCAGGTGAACATATGTGAAAGATAAAAAACAAAAATATAGTGTAAAAAGTGATACTGTAGGTGTAAAAATGGATATGTAAAAAAAAGTGTTAGTCCCACTCACAAATGAGAATAGTAATTCCAGCAGATCAGAAATACACCTCTCTCTGATGGGAGCTCAGTGTCAGATGCACCTGCATGTATTGTATCCTTGTGTATCGTGTGCCTCCAGTGTTGTCCGACAGTGGGAGTTTAAATCGTCAATAAGAGAGAGATATACGAACATAGGGTAGTATGTCCAAAGTTATATTGCACAAACAGTAATAAAAATAGGATATACTCACATTTTACATATGTGTAACCTTCATTTGACAGGACTCTGTGATCCCTGGATTTCCCCCGATCTTCAGCGCGTCTCCGTTGCTTCCAAAATCGTTCCTTAAGGTGACGTCAATATTTGGGGCGGATAGAGTGTCTGCAATAGCACTGCTGCCAGTAGTTGGATCATTGGTCCTCCGGAACACAATTCAAAGCGTTTTGTCGAGGCTTTCTCAAGATCTTTATTATTTAAATGTCACCTCTATGCTGACGACACACAAATTTACCTTTCAACCCCTGACCTTACACCTGCTATACAGACCAAAGTTTCTGAATGTCTCTCTGGAATATCATCCTGGATGGCCATCCGTCGACTGAAACTTAACATGGCAAAAACAGAGCTCCTTATACTTCCTCCTAAAACTGGCCTTTCTACCTCCTTCCACATTACTGTTGGAAGTACCATCATTCACCCAGTAGCCCAAACACGCTGCCTAGGGGTCACACTCGACTCCTCTCTCACATTCGCCCCTTATATTCAAAACATATCTAAAACCTGTCGCTTTTTCCTCTGCAATATAAAAAAGATACGTCCTTTCCTCTGTTACTCGACTGCTAAAACTTTGGCTCAGGCCCTCATTCTCTCCCGTCTCGATAACTGTAACCTCCTGCTGACCGGCCTTCCTGCCTCTCACCTGTCTCCCCTACAATCTATCCTAAACGCTGCTGTCAGAATCACTCTACTATTTCCAAAATCTGTCTCAGCATTTCCCCTGCTGAAATCACTCTCCTGGCTTCCTATCAAATCACGCATCTCACACTCAATTATCCTCCTCACTTTTAAAGATTTACACTCTTCTGCTCCAACTTACATCTGAGCCCTAATCTGTCGCTATGCACCATCCCAACTCTTGAGTTCTGCTCAAGGATGTCTTCTCTCTACCCCCTTTGTATCTAAAGCCCTCTCCCACCTTAAACCTTTCTCACTTTCTGCCTCACACCTCTGGAATGCCCTTCCCCTCAATAGCTGACTAGCACCCTTCTATCCCCCTTTAAGACCCACCTTAAGACACACTTGCTTAAAGAAGCATACAGTGGCGGCCGCCTTTATTCTCCTGCGGCCGCCACCGTGGGTATTTCAAATGTGTAGCAGACGCGTTTTTTATTTTATTTCTGTCAGTGCTAGTTTCGGCGCCGCAGGCGCTCCATTGTTCGGCGCGCCTGCTCCATTGTTCAGCGCGATTAGCGGCCATTAGCGCTGAATGGGAGAGGGGCTGGCATGCGGCCAAGATGCGGCTGAGTTCGGCGGCTAAAAAAAATGCCCCGAACCATTGCGGGTAAACTGTAGGATAAGCTTAGCCGCAGCAGTATGAGTAGCGCTGTGGCTAATACTATACATGATACATAAAGCTTGGCCCCCTGCAGACACGCTTACCTGAATGCCCTCCTACTGTCTCTATACGTTCTCCCCACCAATTAGATTGTAAGCTCGTAAGACAAACACACAAAAGATTCCCTCATAAATGCACTCAGATAGGCCTGGTAGAAGTGATGTAGTCTATTATAATCAATTTATTCAATGATAAAATAATAGTTGTACAGAGGGGTGTGGAAAAGAAGTCCAGGGCCACCCCCTAATTACATGCCAAAAGAACTTCCACATTTGAGTAAATGGGGAAGAAAACTGTGAGAAACACTACACAAAATCACACGGTATAATGGCTACAGTCTGTATGGGTAAATTCCTGCATTATACGTGTGATTTTGTTCAATCTTAGTATATTTTCTGTGATTAAAGCAATAATGAAGACCATACAGACAGATCTACAGCTTTTTGATTAATTAACAATGGTATATTGAATAATAGATACATAAAGTGATCCTGCACTATAACAACATGTGCAATACAAAATAGTACATATGAACAATAATTGTAATAACTATGTAAATATCTAAAAAAAACTATACAAATCTCTAAAACAATATAACAATAATAAAATAAAAACGGTGCAGAAAGAAGGAATCTAAAATGTAGAAATAGAGACATTATTTAGAATATAACAGATTAAAAAATCCACAAAGAGTATGTTAAAATCCTAATGATTATAAAAGACAATGGTTCAAACATGTATTCAAAATGTATTAAAAGCATCTAAAATATATCCTTAAAAACATATATCAAAAAAGGAGAGTAAAACTCCAAAAAGAGACATCCAAATTAATAAAAGTATGCATGTTAATATCTAAAAGGGGGTGGAATTCTCAAACTAAAAATGCATTGATGTCTATGCACTAAGCTCCGAGCTTTTGCGCCAGCCTGAAAAAAATTAGCACGTCCGATAAAAAATGAAGCCGGGAGCGCAATTTACTAAGGCCCTGAGCCCATTTTCTATTGGACGTGCCCAAAACTGGCTTATCGTGCGTGCAAGGTATTTTCCCTCTACTTGCGCACTTAAACTTCACGTACAATAACCGATACAAAAAATAAGCCGCCTGTGACATTTGCATGGAGATTTGGCATCTCCATGCAAGGCTGTTACAGGCGATCGTACACAAAATAAATACATTTTCATAATAGTGTACATGAGCAGGGTGTCTCCGGAGCTGAACTGCATTGGTTTCTGGTCCGGGGACCCCATACTTCAGGAGATACAGGCCCCGTTATGGGGTGCCGGTATCCCCTGTACTTTTAAAACTTCCGCGTCACGTGACCGGGACATTTCAATTCTGCAGGAGATACCGGCACCCCATATCGGGGCCTGTATCTCCTGAAGTAGGGGGTCCCCGAGGCTGAAACCAATGCGGTTCAGCTCCGGAGACCCCCTGCTCCCGCACACTATTATTAAAATTTACATTAATGCAGCTTCATTACTATATCAGATAGCCGCTACGGAAAGGAATTATTGTTTATAATATGTGTGTTTTGACAGTAGTGTACATGAGCAGGGGGTCTCCGGAGCTGAACCGCATTGGTTTCAGCCACGGGGACCGCCTACTTCAGGAGAACAGACTCCGTTATAGGGTGCCGGTATCCTCTGCAAAATTGAAATGTCCCGGTCACGTGACACGGGAGCGTTAAAAGTGCAGGGGATACCGGCACCCCATAACGGGGCCTGTATCTCCTGAAGTAGGGGGTTCCCGAGGCTGAAACCAATGCGGTTCAGCTCCGGAGACCCCTTGCTCATTTACAGTATTATAAAAAATAATTTCAGCAATTATAAATAATTTGCTCATCTCCACGCAAATGCAATTATGGTCCCCTGAGGTTCGTGTATGTCCCCTTACTTTCCTGGGGGTATCTGCGGGAGAGTCCATGGAACAAGTGAATCCATTCACTATAATATCGCCACGATTTTTGAGGGACACCCTATATAAAGCGCCCATTTTCTTCAGCGTGTGTGGGTGCAGTTGTGAGGAAGGGAGAGATAGAATGGACTTGGTGGTAGGATGAGAGAGTTGGTGATTTGTTGGTGATTATTGAGTGAGTTGTCTTGTGTTATAATATTTTTTTTCTCTACATTTTTGTATTGTTGGTGTGAAAGAACTTTGTTAGAGTGTCCTTTTTGTTTATATTTTTTTTTGTGACTGAGTGAAATAGAGAATGAGTGGATGTTGGAGTGGACGTGGAAGTGGATGTGGGAGTGTATGTGGACGTGTGAGTGGAACTGGGAGTGGTGCGGTGGCTGGTGGAGCGGTGGAGGGTGGGAGTGCACGTGGTGTGATGGCTTGTGGAGTGGTGGAGCGTGGGAGTGGAGGAGGCGCGCTGGCTGGTAGAGTGGTGGAGCGTGGGAGTGGAGGAGGTGCGGTGGCTGGTGGGAGTGGGGGAGTGGTGGAGCATGGGAGAAGAGTGGGACATACAGGTACGGTCCATCCAGCCAGGGCAGGTACGTCCCGTGATGATACTCCAGGTGGGTGAGTGCAGGTGGGTGAGGGTAGCGGGAGTAGTGGACAGGGAGAGAGGGACACTGTCCACCATACGAACAGTGATGAGGAGGAGGATGGAAGTGAATGAGGGGCCAGCATCAAACCAGGCGCATACTGAGGGCCTAAGAAACCCATGATTTACCCCTCGAGAAAATGACATCCGTGTTGAAGGTGTCATGTCTTCCTATGATCAACTATATGGATCATTATCATGTAAGTATTTTTAAAAAATTATTCTATTAGAATATAGAAAGTATGTTGTATAGACCGCACTACCTAATGTATGAACTATATTTGACATATGTAAGTTGTGGGTGCTGGGGAACAAGGAGGAGACCTCTAATCTCATAAGGACATATAGAACATAAAAAGTGTTCCCTGCACTCATAATGAATACTAAACAATCAATGATACTTGAAATGCTGATATCTGAATGAGCTAAACGGAAGAACATTAATTGACAATGTGCCAAAAAACTGTAATCACATACAATTAACAGGACAGGGAGGGATGTGAGGGAAGGGGGATATGTGAAATCACTAAAGTGAGGATTATGATAAACAAATCCCTAACAGGTAAGGTAGTGGGTGCAGTGAGACGCAGGAGAAACGTAATGTTTCGTGGTCACTTAACCCTTCTACAGGCCCATTCTCAGTCACCACAAAGTGGGACTTTGGTACTTTCCTACTCCCTCACACTAAATTCCTCCCAGTGTTAAAACAAATGCAACAAATATGGCATCCATGTTTAAACAAGACATGAGTAACGTAACATTGAGCATGTAAACATGTATGCTATAACGGATGTGTGCTGATGATTGGGCACATGCAATGTGTCACTAATGCGCACATTACTTAGCCTAATAGGGGTCGGTAATTATATGTACATGTTGTAAAAAAGTTTCATATATTACCATAAATAATTAAATCACACAAATTAAATGTATATGAGCCTATAGGCATGTCTAAAAACATTTTTGGATATACACACAGGTAAAACGAAGACCAGTCAGAAGTCCAAACTGTGGGCACAGATATGCCATCTGTCTCAGCATCAGGCGTGTTTAAAAGGACACGTGATACGTGTAAGAAACACTTTGGTGATATTAAACTCAGACTGAAGAGGAAGATGGCAGATGCCGGCAGCCATGCATGTGGGACAGGAGGCGGCCCTCCAGCATCGTTGCATTTACATTCCTATGAGGAAAATGTATTCAATAATGAATCCCTGACTAATTTTTGGCATTGGAGGGAACCGAGATATTGGGTCATCTACCTCTCATTAGACACCTGGTGAGTCGTATGCTATTACATCAATATTTAAGTCATCAATGGTGTTAAATGCAAGCACTTATACATACATTAAACTACAATCATCTGTTTAGAGGATGTGATCATGTAATGTCAAAATTACACGTCACTGTTGATTTTATGAAAAGCATGCTTGTTATTTAACTGATGCACGGATTAATGAAATAGAATCACAATATGTGCATTCACACTGGATGTACAGGCAAATAAAGAGGAGCACATAATAACTTAAGCATTATGTTGATTGTAACGTGTTGTTATTTATTATATAGTTATTGCTGAGGACACGGAATCAGATGTGTCAGCAACACAACAACATGAAGATGTTAGAAGTGATGATGAGATGGTAGTGGATACACCACATATTCTTGTCACAGAGCCTGAAGATTCCGGACCTGATTTTCGTGCACTACAGGATACACAACATCCTGAAACAGATGAAGACAATGGTCAGATCCAAGCGGGACAGGGAGACCAGGTTTGTGCAGATGCATTGTCTAATCTAACCAGCCTAGAGGGCAGGTTTTTCAAAAAACAACAAGATCAAGCAAACAGACAGTCTAAAATAAATGAAAACATGAATAAGGAAATGAAAAACATGACTGTCATAATGACACAACAACAGGAGACTCTCCTAAACATGGCAAATAGCCTCACTATCATTGCGAAATGTATGGCACAGGTTGTGGCACATGTCCAGGCACAGCCCCGCCAGACCCACTGGCACAATCCGAGACACAATCCCAGACACAAAGAGAGCCACAGGCATAATCACAGCTAGAGCCAATATCCGAGCCAGAGCTAGAATCCCAGCAAGAGCCACTATCCGAGCCAGAGCTAGAATCCGAGCCAGAAAGAGAGCCAGAGCCAGAAAGAGAGCCAGAGCCACAGACTATGGCATAGCAGGATCCAATGGCACCGGCTATTCCACTGGCCCAAATCCTGGCACTGGCAGAGCCGCAGCAACATCAGCTGGCAGTGGCATTGGCACTGGCCCAACCATTGGCACTGGCCCAACCTCATGCACTGGCCCAAGCTTTGGCACTGGCCCAACCCCAGGCACTGGCCCAACCATTGCCACTGGCCCAACCCCAGGCACTGGCCCAACAATTGCTACTGGCCCAACCTCATGCAGTGGCCCAATCATTGGCACTGGCCCAACCATTGGCACTGGCCCAACCTCATGTAGTGGCCCAACCATTGGCACTGGCCCAAACCTCATGCAGTGGCCCAACCATTGGCACTGGCCCAACCCCATGCACTGGCCCAAGCTTTGGCACTGACCCAACCCTAGGCACTGGCCCAACCACCAACTGCAAGAACAAGGCTACGTTCACGTCACCATGCACCTGATCCCACAGCAAGGCCTACCACATGGTCATCCCAAAGAAATACAAAAAAAGTAGGCCATTTATTATTCTAATCTTATTCTTCTTAAATGCTTTCCCTTCACTAATGTTCAAGAAACATGCTGAACAATGTGCAATAATCAAGTGTGTATAAGAACAGATTTCTGGTGCATACATGTGAACTAAACAGCATAGGATTTCTCATGTGTGAATAATCTATCTGATGCTAACATCACAAATATATATAGTTATTTTGTATTAACAGGGAAAAATTGTCATAATCATTGTTGAACACTTTCACATGTTCTTTTCAAACAATATTCTTTCCAATTTATGGGTGTTTCTGAGTTTTGCTACAGAATCATGTTGAATATGCAAGCCTAAAAAAAAATATATACTGACCACCAGTATGTGGGAGAATAATACATAGACACTAACTTTGTATAATGACCTTGTACAGTATTGTGCACATAATGAAAGTTTGGATACTTTGTAAGAAGATGAATGTAAGGGATAGATTTGGTTACTGTACTCCATTCCCTGAAAAAACATGCCGTTTGAGATGTGTTCTTACGAAAAGCCTCCGTTCTCTTACGCCAATCTAATATATAGCGCTATTGAAAACCGGATCCAGAAAAAAGCTACTATCTCACAGATATATGAATATATTATGGATAACTACCCTTATTATCAAAATCATCCAAAACCTAAGGTATGGAGAAATTCTATCCGCCGCACTTTATCAACCAATCCTTCTTTTATCCGAAACCCACCGTCTCTCGGAAACAAGGGTGGCTGTTGATCAGTTTATGGAACCGATATGCGTATGTCTGTGAAAGGAAATGTCAGAAGACAGACAATTGTTGGGCACAACTACCAGGATATAGCTGCCCGCTGAGGTGCCCTAAATGTTTAGCAGAATTTCTATTATTTTCAACCGGAGTTGCCCACCAATACAAGAACCATAACGGATCTAGTTATTACGATAACGATAACGTGTATAATACCGAGTTTGCACGACCAGCTGAAATGGCACAAAGTTACTATCTGTATCCGCCTCAGTAGATTCCACAAGATTCAAACTGTTATGGAGTCAGCTACAAGCCTACCCAGTTGAACACAACGAACAACGAATTGATTGACTACAGCGGCTACCTCGCAAACACCCCTTCCATAACTGCACTGAATATGAATGCAATATAATGCAGGTAACTATAACTTTAGTACTTTATACAATGTGTGAATCGCTTATTCCCGAATGACAGGCATACTGCACCGACACACTTTATTCGAGCAAATACCCAGTATGTACCTGGCAGATACCTGGAATGCGCCGCTCCTCACCTCTGACAAGCGCCGTTGCGTTTGCCTTCCCAGCCTGGGTTCATGCCTGGCTGACGGGCGGCTGATCTGTTAAATGATAATGATTAGGATTTAATAGGCTGCAATGCTTCGCGTGTCTACCAGATGGCATAAATTCATGAATTGTAATGCAGTATATATATATATATACTGTGCAGTATTGCAGCCAGCGGGAATAAAATGCTTCAATCCCTGCCTGGAAAATAACCCAATGCACTCTGGCAGAAAACAGTCACAAACCTCAATACACCCGGGTATACCCGAATTCGTGGGACTAGCCGAGCTCGAATAAAGTGTGTCGCCAGTGTATGCGTTCGATTCATGACGCATGCGTGTGCCATACGGGAAAAGTTTTTCTTTGTCTACAATAATGTGTGTCTTTTACCTTTTTCGCCTTCTTCTGATAATATAACAGAGGTCGCAGTGTGAAGATCACAATATGCCGGAACACAGTTCTGAAAGAAGGTAAGCTCTAGTTAACGATATATGTGCCAAACTTTTAAAAGTGCTATGCAATGGAGCCTGAAATCACAGATATTCCTGTGCAGCCCTTAAATGACAGTCCACTACGTGTACGCCCCTCTGTGAAAAAATAATCCATTTGCAAAATTACATTGATATGTTATGTGCAGAATTGCAGTACATATATTCCTAATATGTGTACTTTGCATATGGCAACATTATAATGTTATGTGTCTGTTGATTCAGGTTTGTCACTTATATAAATGGCAGGAAAGGCAGCACTTTAACAGCAAATCGGTCACATTATGCTGAATAGTTAATGTTGTTTTGCATTCTGTAAATAACTTGTTTGTAGTGATAGCATGTGGACAAATAAAACCTTGTGTAGTCCAAGCATTTGTAGCATTTTCCGTGGATGAATCAGAATATAAATATATATATATATATATATATATATATATATATATATATATATATATATATATATATATATATATATATAAATCCTTGGTTTGATACAGTAAGTTAGTAAGTAGTTATTTAGGAGATGTAGTGTAATATTCTAGAACGGCATGCTTCAGGTGTAGTACACAGTTACAGTAGAAAAACACGTGTGTTTAGATGCATCATTAAGTTTGTATTTAACCTCTGCAGTGCTGTAATTAATATTACATATCTATTTCTTTAACAGATGTTGATATCTCCGTTCCAGACAGAAGATAATGTGAATGGATGTATCCAAACACCGACCAACTGCGAGCTTTTACATACTGGCCAAATACATCACATGGGCACTCATGCTATGATACACATGAAAGGGAACATGCAAACTTTTATGTATCCTATCTAATCTTAGATGATATTATTAGATTAGCTGAAATAATATAGATTTTTGGGAATTTTCGATTACTTTGAAATGTGTGTAAACATTACAATAAACTTTTTAATTACATCTTGTGTTAGTGATACATTTGTATCAATGTCATGCTGATGACACTTTGACATGACTCTAATACAATTAATGTTTTCCTATGTCGTGTGAAGAAAGACACATTTAGTGATACTGGAACTGTAATGTATTGCTTAAATTTTCTACCTGACTAATAGTACCACGCATTGAAATGAAAGAATAATATAAAAATGTGTGTTCTAAACCTACAATTATTAATTCTGTTAGGGATGCATGCCAGGTTACTGATCGAAGATATCACCATGTCATCTGCTCATTCTCCTGCAGACATTCCAATTATGTATGTAACCAGGAACTCCTCCCACGGGAGACAGGAACAATGTACAGCCGTAGAAGAAACGGAGGACGGCTCAGATGGTGACTAAAAAAACTTTATTTTGGCAAAGTGTATAGCTGACGGATCCTCTGACGCGTTTAAGCCCCCAGGCCTTTGTCAAAGAGCCTGGGGGCTGAAACGCGTCAGAGGATCCGTCAGCTATACACTTTGCAAAAATAAAGTTTTTTTAGTCACCATCTGAGCTGTTCTCCGTTTCTTCTACAGCTGTGCATTGTTCCTGCCTCCTGTGGGAGGAGTTCCTGGTTTCCTGCTTCTTTCCAGATAGCACCGGGTTGCTGCTTGTTACCTTTGAACCACGCAATCATCGCCGGTCATGTGACCGACCCTTGCGACGGAGCAGTTGCTAGAGGGTTGGCGGTGCAACGGACATCAGAAGGATCACCAAGGCTCGGCATTACACTCTTCATAACCGTGAGTCCATTTAACTCAACATTATTAGTGCTCATAGGTGAGCCAGTTGCTGGGAGATACTTCTATATGTATTTGTTTGAAGTTTGCCGTGACCTGCTTTATGACTTGATAACTAAGTAACATTCAGCTACTATTTTACTTCTGGAGCACCTGGTGGGTTAACCCTTGTTTACCCGTTTACACACAATTATGTATGTAGTAATAGTTTTATAAGTTGCAATAATAATATTAATTAAGGAATGTGAACCATAACTATTGTCAAAGTATTTAAGAAGACAATTATTAAATAATGGTTTATAAGTTAATATTAATTTGTCAAGTTGTTATGAAATTATATATAATCATGTAGAGTAGTTGTTACGTTGTAATATAACATTATGCATATTCAGCAATACACCGCTATCTCTTCACATAATGCACAACATTCTGCATTTAAGGATGCACACATTGTACAGGTGGGGAGAAACATGATTTATACAAGAACAAATGTGTTAAACATTGTCATACCATTGGCAGATGAAATTAGGATCATTCACTACAAAATGTGCAGTTCATTGGAGAGAGCAGGATCCTATGATTAGATACACAATGCAATGTGACACACATCACAAGATGATTATAGATTATTTTATATGTCAAATAAAATCTTACATGTGAGAAAATTAGCTATTAACGTCCGGCGAATCTCCACCCCAATGCGGTATGCTCACTTTCCCCTGCAGGAGGCACGAGAGGATCCTCCTCTAAATCCTCACAAATGTTGCCTTGAAGATTGTGACGTATGGCAATGTTGTGCAGAATGCAACAAGCAATCACTATGTCGCCAACCTTCGCTGGCGAATACTGTAGCGCCACCAGATCTATCAAGACATCTATAATGACTTTTCAACACTCCAAATGTCCTCTCAATCACTGAGCATGTGGATATGTGTGCGGCATTATATCGTTCCTCTGCAGGGGTTTGAGTGGGGTCAGAAGCGAAGGCCGGCTTCCAAATCCTGAGTCACCTATAAGACAGTCAAATCCCATGAATGTTAATATAATATGTAACAATATTCAAAACATTGGCTATTGGCATTTCCTAGTACATGAAAGGGAAGAATATACAACACACGCCCTAACAATCAGATCCTCATTATCTAAGATGACGCTGCATTACATGGATTAGATATACAACTTCACAAATGTTAAGGATTTGTGGTTACTTACAATATTAGCAACACATAAGGAAACATTTAACTCTACATTAAATGTACTTGGAAGTGCACTTTCTGTAACATTGACTGACCCAATAGCCAACCGTCCTTGAATTCACCCGCTTCAAATTTACGGAACACTAATGAGCTCCTCAGAATATGTGAATCATGGTAGGCACCTGGGAATTGGGCTACCACACTCAGAATTTTCATGTATGCGTCACATACGACCTGCACATTAAGCGAGTGGTAATGTTTCCTGTTTCTGAAATCCCTCTCCTCTTCATGTAGCGGGGTCAGCGCAACATTTGTGCAATCTATAGCATTGGGTAGCCCGGCTACATTATAAAATGCAGTCTTCAGTGCCTGCCACTCTGTCTGCTCTCTAGGAAAATGTATATAATCACTAGTGCATTGAGTCAGTGCACATAGAAACTGGCTAAAGGTCCGCGAGAATGCCGACTGCGAGACCCCACCTACTATGCCCACAGTTGTCTGAAATGACCCAGAAGCAAGAAAATGTAATGAGCTCAGCATTTTAATCAGGCCAGGCACTGCGTGACTCCTGTCTGTTGTTGGCTCTAAATCTTCTCTTAACACTTCATACAGTTCCAAGATAGCCACTGAACTCAATCGATAGCAGCTCACTCAAGCCCTCTAAGGAGCTTCTTTGCCTAAAATTGCATGGGGCTATATGTCTGACAACACGAATCTCCCTCTCTCTCCTCTCTCTCCTCTCTCTCCTCTGCAACATAATGTCACTCCTCATCCTTGCAAAAAACAACACAAAAGCGTATTCTGGTACCACATCCATTTCACCCTGTAAGGTAAGTGGCTCCTTCTATCGTTTAAATAGGCAGACTAATTAGTCACATGATTGTAAATGATGACGTGTGTTGTATAGTATAGTGAACATATGAATTGTAGTAATTCAACAATTCATTCAATTTTAATTCAGATGTGTTATTATGAAATGTGATGTAATCATCAAATATACAACATTCCTGAATCCACAGTGAAAGCGATGCAGCGACACAATATGAGTAATTGCTATAAAATATTGACTCAATCAGGACATTTGTATGTAACATGTTCAGTCATGAAGGTATTACATCACAAGAAGTAATCGTTTGTTTCTATAAAATTGTGTCTGAAGTTTGGATTATTGTCAGGATGGTTGTTTTGTGTTGTCGGAAGTATTGCCCTTTAAATTAACCCCCTGCTAATGTTTGCTGGTACACTATAAAGTTAGGGGCATAAACGCAATGATATTAATTTAAATTCAATCATGTGTTCTCCTTCAATTACAAATATTGTTAATAAGCTCCGGGTGACACAGATATATTTACGCCAACATCCGTGAACCCCCAGACAGCAGTGAGGACCACCCCTGGACCTCTCTGAGTGCTAATTGTAAGTTCTTTCTACAACTTCATGTATGTTTAAAGGTGAAATGCAGTATTATCCATATGTGGAGAATAGTAATTTTGCACAATACTGTACTGTATGTGTTATGGGGTTGCATGAATTTTTAAGGATAGTTGTTTTTGGGGGTGTGACACGATTGCTACCGCATGCCAGCGGGGCCCCCCGAACACTCATGGGACCTCCGGACACCTGCGGGACCCCCGGACACCTACAGGACCCCCGGCCTCTGTCGGGGACCCCCGCGGGGTCAGCCGGGGACACCCACAGGGTTAGCCATGGACACCCGCCGGCCTGTTGTATTGGTGTTGCGCCTGCAAAAATGTAAACAAAGATATTTTTCTAAGTCCTGCTTTTTTTATCACCTGCCTTTAGCTGGTGAGCTGTATTCAGCGCAACTTTCACATATGATAAGTTTGCGTTGCTTAGTGAATCCCGCAGAAGGGCAGGATTCAGCGCAAACAGCTGATCATAAGAGCAAAGTTGGACTTTGAAAAATTTCTTGGAAAAAGTCAGTTTTAGAGCGCAAAGTGCCTGTTTGCGCAGCTTAGTGAATAGCGCTCGGCGGAACTTCACAATCTACCATTGCTACCGCATGCCAGCGGGGCCCCCCGAACACTCACAGGACCTCCGGACACCTACAGGACCCCCGGCCTCCGTCGGGGACCCCCGCAGGGTGAGCCGGGGACACCCACAGGGTTAGCCATGGACACCCGCCGGCCTGTTGTATTGGTGTTGCGCCTGCAAAAATGTAAACAAAGATATTTTTCTAAGTCCTGCTTTTTTTATCACCTGCCTTTAGCTGGTGAGCTGTATTCAGTGCAACTTTCACGTACGATAAGTTTGCGTTGCTTAGTAAATCCCGCAGAAGGGCAGCATTCAGCTCAAACAGCTGATCGTAAGAGCAAAGTTGGACTTTGAATTTTTTTTTGGAAAAAGTCAGTTCTAGAGCGCAAAGTGCCTGTTTGCGCAGCTTACTGAATAGCGCTCGGCAGAACTTCACGTTCTAAGAGCACTTTGCGCTCTTAAAATGACTTGTCACTGCTTAGTGCATAGCCCCCTATATCTACGATTAGACCCCCAGGCATAAGGGTCTTTAATTTAAATATCCAAAACATTTCTCTTTTAGCCAATGCATTATGTCTGTTTCCACCTCTCCAATTTCTTTTCACATATTCAATACCTTTGAATTTCAATAATTTTGGATCTGAATTATGATAAATTGAAAAATGTTTGGATACATTATGGGTTAAGGTGTTCTTTCTAATATTTCCAAGATGCTCTAAGACCCACACTCTCAAAGGTCTTGAGGTGCATCCTACAGGCTGCACAGGCACTCCAATAAATATATGCAAAATTAGTTTTACAATTGATGTGTCCTTCAATAGAAAAGGACTCACCTGTAACCTTTTTATTTTTCCCTATCTTTGTGCAACAGGCTTTACATGTAATACAGCCATAGAACCCCTTTGGTTGTTCAAGCCATGTTTGTGTCCTTATCATTTGTTTGCTCAAGGTTGGAGCTAATTTGGTTTTAAGGTTGGGTGCCTTTTTAAAAATTACATTAGGTCTATTCGGAATTAAAATCTTTAAGAATCGGGTCGTTTTTTTAAATGTGCCAGTGTTTGCTTAATATTCCCTTAATCTTATTTAGCTTCTCTATTAAACTGTGTAATAAAAGACATATTAAAATTGGACTTTATTTCAATTATTTTACTTTCAGATTTCTCTTTTAATAAATCATTTCTATTAACATTGTTGACTTTTCTTATTGCTTATTCTATTGTACATGAGCTATAGTTTCTATCTTTAAATCTGTGAGGATTTGGGGGTCACGGCAGTCAAAGTTACTTCCTATGGCTCCCGCTGCCGTGTGATGTCCTCGCCACCGCTCCCACCCGGTCCCCATAGATCTGGGGCTTCCCCGTCATCCCTGAAGGGCCACCGCTGCTCCGCAGGCACCCCGCACGCAGGAGGCTGCCATTTGTCCTGGGTGCACGCTCTCCGACATTACAGAACGCGCGCCAGGCGAAGATAATTTATTCACTGCTCTGGCAGTGAGACCACGCCCCCAACACACACGCAGGCTCTTACTTAGTGCCAAAGCTGCTCACCTGTCTGCCTATCAAAGTAACCAATCCAGGACAGCTCCTCGTTCTTCTCCAGGCCTGCCTCTGCTTCCTATTTGTCAGCCGCACTATATAATGCCGGTTGTACCACTTTCACATTGCTCGACATAGTCTTTCCTTGTGGATGTCTATTCTGTCTCTCTCTTTTGTCTTCGTTTATTCTGGTTACGACTCGGCTTGGCGGACTTCACTCTCTGGCTCTGGACCCCGGATCCCACTTGACCTTGCTTCTTCTCACACCCCACGACCTCAGCTTGGACCCCGACCTTCCGGATCTCTCCTCTCCAAGACCTTGGCTAACAGCAACGACTGCGTCTCTTCTTCTACCGGTACCAGCAAGTATTGCTACAGCTATTTCCACCAGGCCGGTGGACGCCAAACACCACACTCCAGACTCGTTCCTTCTGCTGTGGGTGTGTGCACATATATACGTCCCCACCTCAGTATAAGGGACGGGTCTGGTCTGCGGGCAGAACCGACGTAACAAAATCTACTTAATAGAACTTCCGATTGTTGAAGATATACACTCTAATCAGAGCAATTTCTCTTTATCCGCTGAAGTTGACCATATGGAATATTTTAATCCAAATTTTATTATGGCAACTTAATTCCATAATATGGTTATTGCTATCGACATCCTTAAAGAAGGTTTTCGACTTCAATAGATTGTCTTCCACATATATGGTCAAATCGAGGAACTCTATTTCTGTACGGCTCATCTAATTGGTAGATTTCAGATTTCTATCATTATCATTCATATATTCAAAAAATACATTCAATTCTTCAACACTACCTCTCCAGATGAATATAATATCGTCTATAAATCTCCATCAGGAGACTACAGTAGATTCGCACCGAAAGACCAAATATAATCATCCTCCCAAACTCCCATGAATATATTGGCTCGGTGCAAATCTTGTCCCCATCGCGGTACCACATTGCTGCAGATAATACCATTGCATAGCATTGAACCAGGAACAGTTTTTCTGTAGTATAAATTATTTCGCTTCTATAATAAAAAGGATCTGATCTTCCTTCAAGTCTTTATCTGCTCTTAATGTTTTGTTAATAGCTTTGACTCCATCTTGATGTATAATTGAGGTATATAAAGATGTGACATCTGCTGTCACTTATATAAATTCTTTCTGCCAATTAATGTCTCTAAAATTCTAATAATATCAATTGTGTCCTTCAAATAAGATTTTAATGTAGGAATGTATTTTTGTAAGAAACTGTCAATAACTGACGGACAACACTGGAGGCATACAATACACGGAGGTGCATCTACCACTTATCTCCAATCAGAGAGAGGTGTATCTCTGATCTGCTGGAATTACTATTCTCATTTGTGAGTGGCACTAATACTTTTTTTACATATCAATTTTTCACCTGTTACTGGTTACACTATATTTTAGTTATTTATATTTAGAATTCTACCCCTGAATTCAAAGTATTAAAGTGTCGCATATATATGGCCTATCTATTCTGTCAAATGCTTATTCTGTCAAATGCTTTTTCTGCATCTAGACTTAGTACCATCACCCGGATCTTTTTGGTGTTAGCGAATTTATTCAGATCAATTATTCTTCTTGTTTTATCGGCCACTTGTCTACCTTTAATAAATCCTACCTGATCCGGGGAGAATATGACTCAACCTATTAGATAACAATTTTGAATAGAATTTGATGTCTTAGTTTATTAAAGAGATGGGTCTATAGCTTTTGAAATTTGTTGGGTCTTTTCCCTATTTGTAAATTAAAGAGATCGGCACTTGTAGCATTTGTTCTGGAAATGAGGCTCCCAGCAGCAATGCATTAAACATTCGGAGCAGGTAGGGGGCTAACAATTTGACCATTTTTTTGTAATATAGGTTGGGAAAACCATCATGGCCCTGTGCTTTGGATGATTTCAGATCATTAACTACCTGTAACAACTCTTCCATATTAAAATATTTTTGTAAAACCTCTCTCCTCCCTGTCTTGTCCAGACAGATTTGAGTCCGCGAGGAAATCTTCCATAGCTTTACTCGTCTTAACATTGTGTGACCTTTTCTCCATTATATAATTGTTCGTAATACTTTTTGAATTCCACTACTATAAGTTTGGGATTGGAGGTCAGCGCTCATGATTTTAGACGAATGGCTTCTATGTTACAATTTACTTGCCTATTCCTTATTTTGTTTGTTAGTAAGGTATCTGTCTTGTTTGCTTTTTCGTAAAACTTCCTTTTTGAACATCTGACAGCGTTCTCAGCCTGGGCGGTTAGGAACATATTCAGCTCCATTCTGCCATTTTTTAACTCTTTTAAAGTGTCAGCTCTACCATTCTGTTTGTGTAAGGTTGCAAGTTCCTTTAGATTTATTTTTAGTTTAAGTACTTTTGCGTGTTTCTTTTCTCAACACCTATTCTCTCCTTGACCATCTTCAATCTGGCTTCAGCACTGCTCACTCCACGGAAACAGCCCTCACTAAAATAACTGATGACTTCCATGCTGCCAAAGACAGAGGCCATTACACTCGGCTCATATTACTCGACCTCTCTGCAGCATTTGACACCGTGGACCACCCTCTTCTCCTTCACATTCTCCATACTCTTAGGTTTTCGGAACAAAGCTCTATCCTGGATCTCCTCTTACCTCTCCCATCGTACTTTCAGTGTCTCTTCTGCTAACACCACCTCCTCCTCTATTGATCTCTCTGTGGCGGTACCCCAGGGCTCTGTCCTGGGACCTCTTCTCTTTTCTCTGTACACACTCTCTCTAGGTGACCTAATAACATCTCTTGGGTTTAAATATCACCTCTAGCTGACGACACACAAATTTACTTTTCAACACCTGACCTTACACCTGCTGTACAAACCAAAGTTTATGAATATCTCTCTGCTATATCATCCTGGATGGCCTTCCGAGCTATAAACTCAACATGGCAAGAACAGAACTCCTCATACTTCCAACCAAATCTGGCCCTACTACCTCCTTCCACATTACTGTTGGAAGTACAATCATTCACCCAGTAGCCCAAGACCATCTTGATTACTGTAACCTCCTGCTGTCCGGCCTTCCTGCTTCTCACCTGTCTCCCCTACAATCTATCCTAAATGCTGCTGCCAGAATCGCTCTACTCTTTCCTAAATCTGTCTCCGTGTCTCCCCTCCTGATATCCCTCTCCTGGCGTCCTATCAAATCCCGCATCTCACACTCAATTCTCCTCCTCACTTTTAAAGCTTTACACTCTTCTGCCTCGCTTTACATCTCAGCTCTAATTTCTCGTTATGCACATCCCGACTCTTGTGTTCTTCTCAAGGTTGTCTTCTTTCTACCCCCTTTGTAACTAAAGCCCGCTCACGCCTTAAACCTTTTTCACTGACTGCCGCACATCTGGAACGCCCTTCCCCTCAATACCCGACTAGCACCCACTCTATCCACCTTTAAGACCCACCTTAAGACACACTTGCTTAAACAAGCATATGAATAGCACTGTGGATAATCCTGGACACATGATACATAAAGCGTAGCCCCCTGCAGACAAACTTACCAGAACTCCCTCCTACTGTCTCTGTACATTCTCCCTACCTACCATATAGACTGTAAGCTCCTCGGAGCAGGGACTCCTCTTCCTTAATGTTACTTTTATGTCTGAAGCACTTATTCCCACGATCTGTTATTTATATTATCTGTTATTTATTTGATTTTCGGTGTATTACTACTGTGAAGCGCTATGTACATTAATGGTGCTATTTAAATAAAGACATTACAATACAATCATCGCATCGACGGTAGGCACGTGCGCATGTGAACAGGAGACGCCCCCCGAGAAAATTATTGGTGGGACTGGCTGGGAACTTCTTTAGGTGACTGACCATTACAGTTAAACTTTTCTTTTTGTTTTTCCTCAGAAAAGAAAACGGCTAATGGAGGGATTTCGATGGATAATATTGTTTTGTGTAACAATGCCTGCACATTGCTGAATCGGATTTAAAAAACCACGTACCGGAGTCCACAGTTTAGTGGCCGTAGTTATTGATTAGGATAGAATACTGTACCTGAAACAGTATGCTGATGTTTTCCGACCGTACAGTATACAATGCTTTTTTATATACAGTATACTGTGTAATAAACCCAAAAAAATAAAAAGTATGCATTTATTCTACATGTATTACAGTACATACAGTATGTGTCTTCTATACAGTGCCAGTACATACAGTACAATACATTATGTGTCTTCTATTTTTTTTTAATACTCTTGTACTGAGCATGCCTACAGTATACAGTACAGTATGCCTGGACAATAGTGTACATTCTAGAAACACTGTATTTTGTTACAGTATCAAAGGAGCCAATGGAACAATTTAAAACAAATCAACATGTTCTTTTATTGGTGGAGTAAGTACAAAAACATTTATTTACAAATACTGTACAATGTAAAAACATTTTAAGTGCACGGCAATTCAAAACATCAACAGGTGTATGGTTTACTGCTACAGTAGTGGAAACAGTCAGTATGGTTTACAGTCACATGTTATAATAACAAATTCTTTATTCATAAAATATACAAAACGCAACATCTCCTTTATTAAAGAACGGCAAGTCAAAACATATACAGTTTGATGGTGTGCAAAACAGTCTGCACCACTACAGTCCTCGAGGGCAGCAAACAGGCCCGGTTTTCAGGGTAAACTTTGAAAACCGTGCCTGTTTGCGGGCCTCAGGGACTGGAATTGTGCAGGTCTTGTGTACAGTAAATACAAACATTTTTTTATTAATACAAGTTAAAACACACAACATCTCCTTTATTTAAATACAGCAGGTCAAAACATGTACAGTACCGTGCAGTACAGTTCAGCACAACAGTATGGTCTTACCTGTGATTAAAAAAAAAATCTTTATTCATAAAATACAGTATACAAAACGCAACATCTCCTTTATTAAAGAAACATATACAGTGGGATGGTGTGCAAAACTGTCAGCCAGGCCTGCACCACTACAGTCCTCGAGGGCAGAAAATGGGCCCGGTTTTCAGGACAACCTTGAAAACCGGGTCTGTTTGCGGCCCTCGGGGACTGGAATTGTGCAGGTCCTGTGTGTGTGTGTACAGCAAGTTAAAACATTTCTGTATAAATACAAGTTAAAACACACAACAACATCTCCTTTATTTAAGTACAGCAGGTCAAAACATGTACAGTGCAGTTCAGCACAACAGTATGGTCTTACATTTCTTTATTCATAAAATATACAAAACGGAACATTTCCTTTACACAAGAACAGCAAGTCAAAACATTTGCAGTGGGATGGTGTGCAGAACAGTCAGGCCTGCACCACTACAGTCCTCGAGGGCAGCAAACAGGCCCGGTTTTCAGGACAACCTTTAAAACCGGGCCTATTTGTGGCCCTCCGGGACTGGAACAAAACATTTACCAAACATTTTCGACAGTTGAACACTCAGTCAAATGCGCACCCCACCAGATTGTCCTTCCATGGCCGATGCCTTGCATGGCGCAAAACGCCATTAATGCAGTCTCGAACGCCTTTCATTACAGGATCTGTAATTGAATAAAAGAGCCGCAATTCCTCCAGAATGGTCTTTCTTAAATTGACTGGAAGCGCCTTTTTTAGGCGATTTCCTTCGTAGTTTACTCTGAAGGCCTAGTCGCAGTACAACGAGTAGGGCACATGGTGCTTAAAAATGTACAAGGCATACTTGTGGTGTGCACCAGCACTCAACACCCTATACTTCTCCCTGAGCGCCGGTGGCAGATCGCGCAGGGTGATGTTGGGCACCGTATCGATGCGAGCGAATGTAGGTCTTCTGGGAGCGGGTGTGCTTGAGGCGACAGGCGAAGGTAGGTTGTCAGGGAGGAAGCTTTCCTCCTGTCTTGGTCGCCGTGTTGTCTCCTGGCGTGGTCTTGACGGGGTTGTCATGTCCTCCTCAACGGCATACATGTACACTACATCTTCTGGTTGAGGGGTTGCGCTTGGTGATGGAAGGGTGTCGATGCTCCCATTCATCACATCCATGCCACCCTCCTGCTCCGGCGTCGGGGAAACAGGGGCATGAACACCGAGCAAATGATGTATAAACGCTATGTCAGCCTCTATATTCTCCATCCGTCGATCCATCCGTTGATCCATATGTAGCATCTGTTGCTCCATATTTAGCATGGTCTCCAGAAGCAGATCTATCTTTGTCAGCATAATGGAGTCCACGGGGATATCCACACTTATCCAATTCAGCATCCGGTCTAACGAGCTGCTTCTTGTGCATGGCGTGTGGACATCTGGGTGGATGGGTGCTACATAGGATGAGATGGGGGTTCCATGGAGAGAAGCGGCAGCGTCATCGAAGAAGGGTGGAGCTGACCTGTGGATATCCGGTAGAGGAGAAGCATCAGCGTCATCGAAGAGGGATAGAGAAAGTTACCTCTGGATTTCCGGGCGAGAGGAAGAGTCGTCTAAGCGCAAAGGAGAAAGTGACACGTGGATTTCAGAGGCACCAGTGGCAGCGTTGTCGGATATAACTGGAGAAGATGGCCTGTGGGTTTCCGGGAGGGCGGCGGCAGCATCGAGGACGAGGAGTGGAGAAGACGGGCTGAAGATTTCCGGGACAGCGGTGGCAGAGTCGTCGAAGCATATGGGAGGAAGTGGTCTGCAGGTTCGATGGGTTGGCTGCCATTTTTTTTGCGTGGAGTGTACATCACCGTATTTCTTCATGACATAATAAGGCCGACGTCTATTAACACCCTTAGACTTTGGGGGCAGCAGAATGTTTTCTTTATTGGCCTTAGCCTGTCGCTTTTGCCTTGGCGTGGAAACGGCAACCGCCTTTCGTTTTTTCTGCATGACAGGCACGGCAGAGGCGAGTGGGTTCCTGCGTCCGTAGAATCGGGGTTGATCCACGGAAGCAGATGGCACAATGCAGTATCTGGACAAGGGCAAGTTCAGATAAAGATCATCGAGTGGTGGGCTATGCAAAGTGTGTAACCTTTTATGCATGGCGACCAGGTACAGGTGTTGAAAGTGGGTGCTCTCTAATGTGAGTCATTACCGTATAAATACACCATCCATTTTGTGGATTCACTGCACATTGAATACACATCGACTAAACATCGAATATACATTCTTGTGTTTGTATTTCTTTCTACTCGCAGCAATGGCTGTTAAAAAGATTTACAAGGATCTCAGCATGCGAATTAAGGAGATGTACACGAGCGGACACCGAATTGCTGCTATCCAACGCTGGTTAGCTACTTCTGGCCTCGTTGTGCCAGCAACCACCGTGAGCTATCATGCACACGGAAAAAACAGAGACCGCAAAAGGGCACCAAGGGTAACTAACGCGTAAGTATATTTATACAACTGAAAAAACTTTTTAATTTTAATTTAAATCTAATATTTTAGTTATTTCTGTTGATTTATATTACAACAATATTTATATTTTGTATATTTATATTTATATCAGTACAGTATATATATATTTTGTATATTTATATTTATATTACAACAGTATATATATTTTGTATATTTATATCAGTACAGTATATATATTTTGTATATTTATATTTATATCACTCGCAGTATATATATTTTGTATATTTAGATTTATATCAGTACAGTACTATATATATATTTTGTATATTTATATTACAACAGTATATTTTTTTATATTTATATTTATATTACAACAGTATATATTTTTTTATATTTATATTTATCTAACAACAGTATATATATTTTTTTTATATTTATATTACAGTACAACAGTATATATAATTTTTATATTGCTGCATATTAACAAAACAATATATTTTCTTTACATTGTAGGGAGACAACTCTTCTGGTGGACAAAATAAGTGAGGAGAATGATGAGAAGAGTGCATTAAGGGTCAAATACACTCTGCAGGAAAAGCACTATCTGACTGTATCCGAGACCAGCATAAAGAAGATGAGACGCAGCATTGGATGGAAATATGGACGTGTGAAGTTAGTACTGGACAGTACAGGTGGTAAAAGTGTTGTTTAGGAAACTGTACTGTACCGCTAAAATTATTTATTCCTTGTCATTACAGAGCGTACCCCATGATAAGGGACGCAAACAAAATCAAAAAGTGGTCCAGGCCCAGGCATGGATCGACAGTGGGGAAACTTTCCAGGATTGCATCTTCACTGACGAGTCTACTGTGTCGCTGGTGAGATTTGCAACCTTTGCATTCCACAAAGAAGGTCGCATATCTATGAAGCCAAGGCCAAAATACCCTGTGAAGCTGCAAGTGTGGGATGCCATCTCTAGGCGTGGACCAGGATGCATTGTCATCTTTGAAGGTAAAATATATAAAATATAATGTAGCCTTATGCACTGTACTGTACTATTGTGCAGTTTTTTGAGCACTTTTCTTTTCTTGTTATAGGAAGCATGAATAAAGCTGTCTTCTAAGACAAAATTGTGCCTGAGATAGTGGAATACATCACACGCGAGTTCCCGGATGGTCATCGTTTCTACCAGGACAACGATCCAAAGCACACCGCATCAACAGCGCATATCCTTGAGCGCGGTATCAACTGGGTGAAGACGCCAGCGGAGTAAGTGCGGTAACCGTGTCTCATTTTTCCCCCACTGTTTTTACTGTGTACTGTATCTCTTAAACTAATTGTCCTTTTTTACCAATGACAGATCGCCAGACTTCAATCCGATCGAAATGGTCTGGCATCAGCTGAAGGACCATATCCGGAAAGTGGTGAAACCCTCCTTAAAGGACGAGTTGGCGAAAGGCATAATGAGTTTTTAGAACGATGTACTCACTGTGGAAGGCTTTTAAGAGATAACACTCTGGCACAGGTATTCCCCCACACCGAGTATAATTTTCACTAAAGCCACCAATCTCAAATCTTTAGTAGCACCTAGTTTGCTACTGTCTAAAAAGAAGTCTCATTCGTCTTATGCAGTTAATGGCTTTTTCACATGTACAAGATGCACAGCATGTAAGTATGGTAAACCAGGTACTATGTTCAAGTCCAATGTCACTTTGAAAATTTATCAAATAAAATCCTTTATTAATTGCCATACATCTTATGTAATATATTTGCTGACCTGTCCCTGTTGCTTACAGTATGTGGGACGCACGGGTAGGTCCTTCCAAAGAAGGATATACGAGCATGTGTACAATATTAAAAAGGGTCTAATAACCCACAGTGTGTCAAACCATTTTTTGAATTGCCACAACAAGGACCCGACTGGTCTTTGCTATCAAGCAATTGAAATTGCTGCTACCAATTGGAGGGGGGGGTGATAAACTCAACCAGATTAGCAGACGTGAAGCTTTCTGGATTTATGAGCTTAAAACCCTCCCTCCAAATGGATTCAATCTAGACTTTGATCTACGGGTCTTTCTTAGCAAATAATATAGGGTCTTTTAATATAGTGTATAGTGTTGCACTTTTTAATTACATTATATTCCCCTGGTTTCCTTTTTTCTGTATGATTGTTATTATCATTTTTATGTTTAATTGTATAAATGATTATAATTATGAGTTTGTTATTTTACTATAATTAATTATTTTATTATTTATAGATTATTATATTAGGATCATTATTATTAGTATTGTATTAATATTTTGTTACTGCCATCTATGCAGTCTTTGATGTGAATTCATCTTCATTTTTAATATGTTTGTAGGTCTGTATGTGTGTATTTGGTAGTCTCAGTCTGTGTTGTGTTGTCTTGAGCTGAAGTTTTAAACTTAATTGGTATTAGATATTTCTATCCAATCAGTGATAAGTGAAGTGTATATAATGGGACTTCACCTTTACTGAACCATCCCCTGAGGAAGTGACGTCAGTCACGAAACACGTAGGGTCGTAGGTGCCTTGGAGTTATACTTGTTGTGAGAAGTGTCAGTCAAGTGAAGCAGGAAGCAGCATCATTAAAGCTGCAGTGCTGGGGACCCTCACTGCTGCAGGCATCTGCCCCACTTGGTTACACATGCTTGTTATCCCAGTCCTGCTGTAAGTAGGGTTTTGGGTTTTAACCCCTTCATGACCAGCTGCAGCAGACTCCGTTTGTTTTATTAAATAGTTATTTTTCTTTCAGCTTGATTGTTTTATGTTTGTCTTCTGTTAGTGTTTCATGTTGTTTGTCCCATTTTAACATTACGTATTACACTATTATTTTTCTTTGTTTCTGTCCCTATGTCACGGACCCCCGGATTTGAGATTTTACAGTGATTGGAGTATTTGGATTATCTTCCCTTCCATCTGTTTGGACTCTATTAGGGACTTTGGATTCTTTTTGGGCGCTGGTCTGTATATGTTCACCATGGAACGCTGCAATAAATATATAGACCATATTGCGACTGTGTTGCCCATTGTGATCGCGCGTAATGGGCAAGCATCAGGAAAGTAGAACTGTACTGTAGTATTGTAAGTACAGTATGATACAGGTACACTGGCGACACACTTTATTCGAGCTCGGCTAGTCCCACGAATTCGGGTATACCCGGGTGTATTGAGGTTTGTGACTGTTTTCTGCCCGAGTGCATTGAGGTATTTTCCAGGCAGGGATTGAAGCATTTTATTCCCGCTGGCTGCAATACTGCACAGTATATATATATATACTGCATTACAATTCATGAATTTATGCCATCTGGTAGACACGCGAAGCATTGCAGCCTATTAAATCCTAATCATTATCATTTAACAGATCAGCCGCCCGTCAGCCAGGCATGAACCCAGGCTGGGAAAGCAAATGCAACGGGGCTTGTCAGAGGTGAGGAGCGGCGCATTCCAGGTATCTGCCAGGTACATACTGGGTATTTGCTCGAATAAAGTGTGTCGGTGCAGTAAGTATGGCACAGTACATACAGTACATATATACAGTAGTTCCAGTATAGACTAGTTTGACAGTACTAACTGCATTCACAATGCCATAATGCCATAATTCAGTATGCACCTAGAGTAGAGTACAGTAATTGCTCAATTTTAGAGAGAGCAGCACCAGCCATCTGGTTACATACTGTAGTATTTAACAGTAGTCAGAGTACACAGTAGTTCCAGTATAGACTAGTATGTCAGTACTAAATGCCTACTAACTGCTCAATTTTTTTCTTTCCAGAGAAAGCAGCACCAGCCATCTACAGTAGTTCTACACATCACACAATGCCATAATACAGTACGCACATAACTGCACTAATTTTTTGTTTTCTTGTCGTTTCAGGAAAAAAGGATGGCTTGGGGGAGGTGGGGTGTTATGTGCAGTCTAATCTGTTTGTACAGTCAAATGTACAGTATATTAACAGCAGTAATGATGTACACAAAACCTCTCCTCTCTCAATGAACTACTGTACTGTACACAAAATGAGGAACAAGATAAAGACGGAAAAAATTATATTACTATATATATATATATATATATATATATATATATATATATATATATATATATATATATATATATATTATACATTATATATTATTAAATAATATTCTTATAAATGTGCATAATTCATGTTTCTCCATGTTTTACAAATGTTTTCTAAATGTTTATCCAATTTCAATCTGCCAGAAGAACTTAATAAAGACTGCATTATGTATTATTCATGATTATTTTTATATTTGTATTTTTTAGTTCCTGATAAAATAAAATAAATATTTGTTTACATTCCTGCTAATCATAATCATTGACAACACCCCCCCCCACACACACACACACACACCTACAGTACACCAATGAATAAGAATGAATGACAAAACAACATGAATCAGTTAATGGTTTTTTTAACTCTCAGTTCTCACAATGCTGTGCAAATCAGATTTACATTTCAAATTCGAGAAGGGATTTTCCAAAGCGTTACCGTAAACAAAGCCTCAAAGGGTTGGGGGGGTTGGGTGAGTCATGCGTTAGCTCCCATCTCAAAGAGGATTACAGTACATGCAGGAGCAGTGAGGTGATTGACGCTTGGCTAGGGACAGATTAAAAACACAATGACTAGCTTCAGAAAATTAATGACTCTGTGGAGGTGGGGGGAATTGGGTGAGTCATGCGCAGTAAGCAGCTAGCTCCCATCTCAAAGAGGATTACATTCAGAAAATTAATGACTCTGTGGAGGTGTCTGTCGATAAGAGTTTGTGTGTGCGTGGGGGAGGGATAAAGGATTAGTTGTGCAGCAGTTCAAAGAAATTACATAGAGTAGAGTACAGTAATTTCAAAAGGCAGTTCAACATAATAATTTGATCCCTACACCTCCACATAAAGTACATAAAAAGCACACAAATCAACCATGTGCAGTCAAACGCACAGGGTCGCAGTCAAAAGCTAGAGCACAGATTGAATATTGTAATATCAAGATTGTCTTTGCAGGCTTGTGTATAAAATAACAGTTAAAAAATTATAATTAAAAAAAAAATTTTTTTGGGGCACTCAAGCAAGCAGTGGTGGGTGAAGTTACAGGCGCATGAGCAGTAATCAACTAGCTCCCATCCAGAAGAGGATTACACACAGGCGCATAGAGAGGTGATGCTCTGTGCAAATCAAATTCGAGAAGGGATTTTCCAAAGCGTTACCGTAAATAAAGCCTCAAAGGGTTGGGGGTTGGGTGAGTCATGCGCAGTAAGCAGCTAGCTCCCATCTCAAAGAGGATTACACACAGGCGCAGTGAGTCTTTGTAGCTCAGATATGGACGGATTAAGAACACAATGTAAAGATTCAGAAAATTAACGACTCTGTGGAGGGGGTAGGGTTGGGTGAGTCATGCGCAGTAAGCAGCTAGCTCCCATCTCAAAGAGGATTACATGCAGGCGCAGTGAGGCTTTGTAGCTCGGCTATGGACGGACTAAGAACACAATGTCAAGATTCAGAAAATTAATGACTCCGTCGAATTTCAAATTCTTGAGCTAGCCTTGTGTGTGTTCGTGGGGGAGGGGGCTACAGGGTACAGCTGCATGAAATTCAAAGATAATGAAATACTGTACTATAATTTCAGTACGTACAGTAAAAAGCACACAAATCAACCATGTGCAGTCAAACGCACAGGGTCGCAGTCAAAAGCTACAGCACAGATTGTATATCATAATACAGTATCAAGATGGTTTTTGCAGGCTTGTGGAGAAAAAAAAATTAGAATAAAAAAAATTTTGTTTATTTTTTTTGGTCACTCACTCAATCAAGCAGTGGTGGGCGAAGTTACAGGCGTATGCATGGTAATCCGCTGCTGTCAAGCAGGAATGTGATTGGAACCAGACACACGTTCAAAGGAATGGTGTGGGAGAGATGTACTGCATTGTAGAGAAGATAAGAAGTTGAAATACCCTGCAGTGCAGTTAATTATCCTGAGCGAGGGGAGAGTGCTGTATATGCTGAAATGTGACACTGTTACAATACTGTACACGCCTATGCGTTTCAACAATTTTCAAATGAGACATACTGTACAGTACAGCACTGCAAATGCATGTATACTTTAAATATGCAAATTTACAATTACTGCGCGTGCACACACAGACTGTGTACTGACGTAGGTTGAACCGCGAAGGTATTAGACTTCCAAGACAACAGCCCCCCTGAGTTTTTACATGGCATTGCAGTATTGCAGACAGCGAGAATAAAATGCTAAAATCACGAGCGCTAAAATAACGCAATTCACTCCGGGCAAAATTTTTAAAAAAACGCACCTAACCTGGATTATCTGAGAGCCGCAGATCTAGCCGATTTAGACTCAGGTCGGCCGCCACTGTAGGGCGTAAATATAGTTAGATACTGACCTTGTATTGAGCATACCAAAATTATAAACCTTCCGCTTTTTTCTCTTTTAACCTGATCAACTACAAATAGACATCTAATGTGGAACAACACTGCTAACCATCGTTTCTTGACCTTGACGGAGGAGAGGAAATAGTTTCTATAATTCTTGTCAAAGTATTTCAGGAAACTTTCTTTACTGAAATGTGTCTCTGGTAACATGATAATGTCTGCGTTTCTCCTCTTATTATCCTCCAAGGCCAACCACCTCTTCTTTGGGCGATTGAGGCCCTTTACGGTAAGTGAAATACGTTTTAATGACATTGCTGCTTAGTTGAACTAATGCTTACCTCAAATAGATGAGATCTAGGACCACATGGGAAGACCTCCGATCCAAGGGGGAGCCACCTCCACGTCTTGATGTTCTTTGTGTTTAGGATGGCATTTATTTTTTTTATTCATAAAATGTTTTACCAGGAAGAAATACATTGAGAGTTACCTCTTGTTTTCAAGTATGTCCTGGGCATCGAGTTAAAATGACAAATAGTACATGGTTACAAATACAGTTACATAAGTGAACAGGGTATACATTATATACAAGTCATTGCACAGTTAAAGATAATATATATTATGGGCGTATGTGACAGTTACAGACAAGATTATAATGTGAGACAGCTTTGGTTTTGAAAGAACTTAAACTGGTTGTGGATGTGAGAGTCTGAGGTAGGTTGTAGGATATGGGAGCGGGAGGGGAACCAAACTTAGGGGGAGGAGGGTGTGGAAAAAACAAAATATGAACCGAACCAACTATGGTCCAACTTGACCAAGGCTCCTTTACCCTTGGGTAAAAAACCTATGAATGGACCCTGGATAAAATGAATCCAGTAACCTGAGTCACCACCCAACTCAGGGCCCCAAGGGACTTGATTAGCCACATGAGTTTTTCCGATCTCAACGTATATCCAGAACATACGGGCAGCTGGGGTACCACTACTCCTTAACCCACCCCCAGCAAAGCCATACAACTTTTGCAAATATTAAAACAACATTATATATTATTTAAAATAATCATTAAGCAACTTCCTATAAATTGATGAATTGGGGTTTTCTACACCATCTGGTATTATTCATATGTAGTGCACACTAGGTAACGTGCTTTTAAATATCTGCTAATGTGCCTCAGTTTCTCCGTCATGTGTTGTCCTGTCTTATCTTATGCACTTCTACAGAAGTGTATTAGACTTGTATTTAACTTGGGGAACTAAGCTAATTATTTCTCAACTTTGTAATGTTTAACCCTAGTCTCTTGAAAGTATGTAGAGAAAAGGGAGGGGAACCAAACTTAGGGGGAGGAGGGTGTGGAAAAAACAAAATGTGAACCAAACCAACTATGGTCCAACTTGACCAAGGCTCCTTTGCCCTTGGGTAAAAAACCTACAGTATGAATGGACCCTGGATAAAATGAATCCAGTAACCTGAGTTACCACCCAACTCAGGGCCCCAAGGGACTTGATTAGCCACATGAGTTTTTCCGATCTCAACGTATATCCAGAACATACGGGCAGCTGGGGTACCACTACTCCTTAACCCACCCCCAGCAAAGCCATACAACTTTTGCAAATATTAAAACAACATTATATAATATTTAAAATAAACATTAAGCAACTTCCTATAAATTGATGAATTGGGGTTTTCTACACCATCTGGTATTATTCATATGTAGTGCACACTAGGTAACGTGCTTTTAAATATCTGCTAACGTGCCTCAGTTTCTCCGTCATGTGTTGTCCTGTCTTATCTTATGCACTGCTACAGTAGTGTATTAGACTTGTATTTAACTTGGGGAACTTAGCTAATTATTTCTCAACTTTGTAATGTTTAACCCTAGTCTCTTGAAAGTATGTAGAGAAAAGGGAGGGAAACCAAACTTAGGGGGAGGAGGGTGTGGAAAAAACAAAATATGAACCGAACCAACTATAGTCCAACTTGACCAAGGCTCCTTTGCCCTTGGGTAAAAAACCTATGAATGGACCCTGGATAAAATGAATCCAGTAACCTGAGTCACCACCCAACTCAGGGCCCCAAGGGACTTGATTAGCCACATGAGTTTTTCCGATCTCAACGTATATCCAGAACATACGGGCAGCTGGGGTACCACTACTCCTTAACCCACCCCCAGCAAAGTCATACAACTTTTGCAAATATTAAAACAACATTATATAATATTTAAAATAAACATTAAGCAACTTCCTATAAATTGATGAATTTTGGTTTTCTACATCATCTGGTATTATTCATATGTAGTGCACACTAGGTAACGTGCTTTTAAATATCTGCTAACGTGCCTCAGTTTCTCCGTCATGTGTTGTCCTGTCTTATCTTATGCACTGCTACAGTAGTGTATTAGACTTGTATTTAACTTGGGGAACTAAGCTAATTATTTCTCAACTTTGTAATGTTTAACCCTAGTCTCTTGAAAGTATGTAGAGAAAAAAAAAAACATTAGAACATGAACTAGGTCCTTAGGACCAAGGTACAGTGTTCTTGCACATAGTCCTGCATCTTGTCAGTCCACATTTCCCCACAGTCCAGCTCCATCAGTCCCTCTAACTGAACCTCTAAGTGAGTAAACTTTAATGGGGCTGTTGATGATAAAACTGCGTCATCTTTAAGTTTTGGTAGCTTAGAACTGAAATGTACCCTTGTCCCTTTAAGTACTTAATTGGTATCTATTTGCCGCCTTTTCCTGTCTGCTTCGTGTTGAGGGCCTCACTTCTCTCCAGCATGGCTCAGGTGATGCTGTCTCTCTAGTCTGGTGAATAAAACGTCTTTAATCCTATTTTTTCTAGGAAACTTGTCCCTTTGTCCAGGTTCTTTATTGTGAATGCTCTACCACTCTTCAAAACCAACAGTCCAAAGGGAAACGTCCACCTGTACCGCACGCCATTTTCTGGTATCAGTTTGGTGATGGGTTGTAGGTTTTGTCATCTTCCCAGCGTGATGTGGGAAATATCCTAATAAATCTGTACGGATATTCCCTCAAAAGTCATAGAGCTGGTGTTCCTGGTAATTTGGCATAGGGAATCTTTGATTTTGAAGAAGTGAAACCACATATTGATGTCCCTTGGATGATCATCTGGTTGCAGCCTAGCACGTAAGGCCCTGTGGCATCTATCAAGATGTAACTCTGCCTCAGTTTTGTCAGGGAGGACTGATGTCAGCCATCTTGATATAAATTCTTCTAAGTCTGTTATTGATTCAGGTACCCCTCAAAACCTAAGATTATTCCATCTGTCACGTTTTTCAGAATCTTCTTGTCTGTCCGCAATATCCGTGACCTGTTTCTTAAGGTAGGTGTTTGTTTTTTAATCTTGCGGATAGCTTTAATTGTAACATTTAATTTAGACTCAAGCTCATCAGTGCGAACCCCAATGTTGGTAATTTCCCATCTCAAGTCCAGCATCTCCGCTTGGAAGAGGGATTTAATGTCGTAGAACAGCGTCTTCAGGTTGGCCTTTATGTCAGTTCTTGTGACCATTTCTCTGGTCATGCTTGTACTCCTCTCCCCCCCCTATTCTTTTTCAGAGTCTGAGCCATGGCTAGATGCAGTAGCCATGAGTCTGCCAGATCACACCATTTCAGCTTTTTCGAAATTATTCGTTACAGTAGATTATTTGAAGGCTACCTCCTTAATGACCTTGTGGACATTTTGGGGTAATCCGGGTTTGAACGTTATGATTTTGGCTGGTGTTGCTTTATTTTCTGTTTTTTTTGTGCTTTAGATTGCTAATAGTAAGCAGAGTTATTCAACTACGTCGCCATACCTGCTGCACATGCGCCCTTCAATTAGAACTTTTTAAATTAAATAAAATCAGACAGTATTTGCATTGTTGGCTACCTCTTCATCTTGCCCTCTGAGTGGTTTTACCCAATTTATATAGTACCTGGCAGGGGAGGCAAATCCAACCACCTCAGCAGACCTCCAGCAGCGCACCCAAACGGGATCAGATAGCATTTTTATTATTTAGAGATTGGGTCTATGCTTCTTGATTTTTAGCCACTTGGGGGGGAGGAGGGGATATATTTCTTCGTCTGGCCCTGTTAGATAATAAAGCCCATCTCACAGTCACCCTGCACTTCCTCAAAGGCCCGTGGCAGCCATCCCTTCAGCAGTGGCTCTGTTCTGATAGCTCCTATGAGGAATGATCTCAAAGTCCTTTGGTTCCTCGGGGGGTGGGAGGGGCTGGACACAAGATGGCTGCTCCAGATTATGCATGGCCTCTTTGTCTCCCCCTTACAGGCTGTCTGTGTCCTTACCTGGTGTTGCACGGTCTCAATCTGCTACTTGCCTTTCCATTTACCTCCCAGAGTCTTTAGCGCTCTGCTCTACTGCAATTTCCCCTTTGTCAGTTTTGTCCGGCAGTCATTTTGGGCTGCTCTGAAACTGGAGCTCCTACTTCTCTCCTGCCCTGGGCTTCAGTTGCTTGTATCCGCTCTGGAGCCTCGAGCCTCCAGCCCTCCTCGATTGGGACAAGCTGCACCTTCCAGCGCCATAGGTGCATACCAGCACCATGGCTCAGCACGCCCGCCAGCAACTCCTGCACCCCCGGGGATCAGGTCGCACTCTCTGTGGGAGCCCCACAACAAAGTGCAGTCCACCGTTGCTTGGCCAACCCTCCCACAGGGGGTCTCACACTGTGTTTCTAGGGATGATGTGGCCACTTCCCTCTCCAGCTCATTTATGTATTTATTTAGACAGGGGGGGAGATGCAGCCTCACTCGGCTGCTTCCTCATGGGCAGATAGTGGCCATCTTGTGATGCAGCCGTATCGGGTCCGCATTAGCAGCTCCTGCAGAGGTGCTCCGGGAGAAGATGGCTGCTCAGTTAATCCCAGGCCCCCGTACCTTTAGCCGGCTCCAAATCTGCCCCAGCTGCACAGAAAATCACCAAATTGGTACCGCCATGTACCTCATGCCTTTCTTAATATATTTGTGGTAATTTGCAGCGTCTAGGGGTCTGGGTTAAAGTTTTGTACGGTTTCTTGTGCCTGCTATTGCGGAGCTCAAGCTCAGTGCGACCTGCTAGCAGAGCTCATGGCCACACCAATGTGAATTTTAAATTACTTTTGCTGACACACTGCGGATTTAACAATCCATTGACGATTTGTAGAATCCAATCCACGGATTCAGCAATCCGTTGAGAGTTTTTTCAGAATCCGCAAACGAGTTGCTAAATTTGCGGATTGGATTCTACAAATCCATTAATGGATTATATTCACTGCCATTTTTGATGAATCTGTATGGATTAAATCTGTGCAAAGCAGTTTGAGGATTTTACACTGTGAAACGGATTTGTGGGGGGCGGTGGGGGGAATGTGGAAAATCCGAGAAACAATTTGGGTGATTTGGCTATCTCTAACAGGGAACCTATCAGTAATTTGTGGGACCTAAGAGAGGTTAAAATTGATTCAAGAGTTGAGGATTGGTAATTCCTGAGTGGGTGAATTAATTTGTATGCAAGAAATCGCTTTATTTTTTCAGTAAAAGGTTTTTAATAAAGACTTTCTCTTATTTTTCAAAAAGTTCCTGCTGCCCTTTTTGTTCCTCCACCACAATGTCAACTACCTGTAGCCAAATCATCATCACCTCCCCTCACGAAATACCACATAATCTAACTGACCAGTGTCACTACTCGCGCTTACTGGTGGCGGGCTACACATGCAAGTTGCTGCCGGTATTTATGTAAATACTGCCTACCAAATGGTACTTTCAATTGTAATTCATATTTGGTATTTTTTGCAGATTCTTAATAGGTTTCATATGTGTATATTGTGGAGCTCCTATACTTTTTTCTCATAATACATAAAGCCTTCATATTTAGTAGTAGCTTCTTATACATTTTGATGAAGACCTGTTTTTTGTGATTGTAGCCCTCTGTAAACAGAACGGGCTATATATCTTTCTCCTACTGTGGTAAGTCCTGTTAAGGGCAGGCGCCAGTAGTAATCATGGGTTTTCCCCCTTCACCCCCTGCCCTGAGTGATAGATGCAGGCCCCTGACTCTGCTGCAGGCATGAGACAGAGGGGAGGTCCTGCTGACATCATGAGGGGTGGGGCTGACTCTATTTAGTAGCCAGTTCCTGTGAGGACGTGCTCTTGTTATGTGGGTGTTGGAGGAGAGAGGTTCTGCCCTGGGACCAGAAAAGAGAGAGGCTACGGTCCTATGAGTTTGGAGAGTGAGCAGAGCTACAGTGGACCAATGCCCCTCACCCTACTGAGGGGGGTGAGGGGGAGAATCTACCCCCACCCAGAGGATATCCTCTGAGGTGGGCATTGGGGGTATTGAGGCCCCCCACAGACCATCCTGCAGGAGTACAGTCTGGAGGAGAGGAGAAGAGGAGGAGGTCTGGTGTACCTTTGGAGTGCCTTGGCATATGACCTGTCGTGTACTACTGCTGCTGTGTGCCAGATAAGAGACAATAAAGACACTGCTGATTTTACATAAGACTGTGTGATTCTGGAGCATTCACCCTGGGACCAGGGTTATTCTTCTATAAGGGTCCTACCCCACATCCCTGGGAAGTTATAGAGGATGGAGACGCTGCATCACTAAGGAAATGGAGGCAACTACCCCAGAAGCCTGGTCCTGTGTCCCCAACATCACCGCGGGAAGCTCAGGCCCTCCTGTTACCAGCAGGTATGCACCACCAAAGCACATGTAGCCAGCCCTCACTACACCCTAGATATGGCATCTGTGTCTGGGGGGGGGGGGGAATATGGGTTACATGATATTAACACAATATGCTTATATTAAATAATTGCCATTCCCGACTTCATTTATCAACTTAACAATAATTCCTTTCTGTTTTTAGTTTGATTGATGTTTAACATTGCAATTAGAGTTGTGCAATAGCAAAACTTCATTTTAGTTCTAATACCTGACAAAACAAGATTAATTAAATATTAATTTGTTCCCTAATAACTTTTCACTAAGAAGAAGAATTAAGCATATTAGCATAGCATTTTGTTAAATTGAATTTAATGTAGAGTTCACAGAAAAGAAGACTTTAACCAAAATACTCATATTAAAAAAAGGAATATGGCTACATTTAGTGAAGGGATATTCACAGTCTGTAACTCGCAAGACCAAGTGTGCACAACCCTTCTTATTTGACTTCTGTATTGCTTTTGCATTTCAGTTTCCATGACTACGTGAAGCAGTACTTGAGGTGATGTCCTTTTATGTAAATTATTTTTAGAACATTAGTTGCCGTAACAACAGGGTACACTTCTAAGTGCACCAGCTGGTCTTCAAATCAGTTTTTCTTTGTTTGTAATTACAGACTATGTGTTGTCTTTCCTCAAATATATTGAATTGAAGGGTGATTGGAAAGGTAAACACCATCTTAATAAATATTTTCCTTAAAATTTGCAGTAGGAACTTTGTTTCAAGATATTGTTTTCTTTCATCTAGATTTAGAAGATTTAGTAATTTTCAGCAAGCTATGTAAAGATCAAAGCACATATTTACTATGCTACTCCACAAGAGGACATCCAATGGCAGAAGACATTCTGCCTATTCACACACAGCCTATTCAAGTGAATGAGTCTCAAAGGTACCTTCTGGAGCTGAATGGTGTATAATAAAAAAACACAAATTAGTAAATATGGGACCAAATGCATATGCAATCAAATATACTATAATTTTGATATGTTATCTTTTTGTGTGCTTTTGTAATTTATTTTTCATATATATCAGAAGTTATTTAGAAATCCCTGACATTTTCTAAGAAATTCAATTTGAAGGAATCTCTGTTGTAGTTTTCTAGTGGATTCTAAGGTGTCTATGCAGTAAGCCATGAAAAAATGCATTAGCCAGTTTTGCAATTAGCTTTGTTTTTGGCGCGTTAAACTCGCTGTATGCTGTAAGGGCCGAATCCCTGGCGAATGAATGCGCCACCACCATTTGATAAAATGGCTAGTAACCGGTGGCGAGATGGCTGCCTGGCGAGAAGCTGCCGAGAAGCCGTCCCCTGCCGAGATCTGTCTGCAGCAGAGAGATCCGCCGCTCTCTCTGCGCATACATCGGCATATTATAAATTATTTTATAAACCATTTTTATTCATAGTGTACATGTGCAGGGGGTCTCCAGAGCTGAACCGCATTGGTTTCAAGTCCGGGGACCCCTGCTTCCCGAGATACAGGCCCCTTTATGAGGTGCCGGTATCCCTCTGCATTTAAAGGTCCCGATCACGTGACCGCGGAATGTAAACAAAGCAGAGGGATACCGGCACCCCACAAAGGGGCCTGTATCTCGGAAAGCAGGGGGTCCCCGGAACTAAAACCAAAGCGCTTCAGCTCCGGAGACACTCTGCACATCTACACTATGAATAAAACACACATATCAATAAACACTCATTCCTTACCTTTGCGGCTATCTGCTATGGTAACGAAGCAGCATGAATATATTTTTAATAGTACTGAGCAGGGGGTCCCCTGAGCTGAACCGCATTGCTTTGTGGACCAGGGACCCCCTGCTTCCCGAGTTACAGGCCCCGGTATGTGTGATCGGGTGGGCAGTATCGCCGCCATGTTTATAGCGTTCCATACGCAACGTGCCCGCAATAAATATGGCGTCGACACTGTAACCGATGCCCCAAACCGGGCCTTGTAACCCGGGAAGCAGGGGGTCTCTGAGCCACAAATCAATGCGGTTCAGCTCAGGGGACCCCCTGCTCCCGCACAATATTATTAAAAGACATTAATGCTGCTTCATTACCATAGCGGATAGCCGCTAAGGCAATGAAGGTGTTAACGCATAATAGTATGTTTATTGGGGACAATTGCCCCAATAAACATTGCAATACACAACATACAATACAATAATGGGCAACATTACTATTATCCACAAATGGATAATAGTGCAGTTGGCCATTTAAAATATATAAACAACAATAAATACATTAAATACTTATAGCACTCACCCATGCCCGGCTGCCACGATTAAGGCCATCCTCATCTTCATCCTGCTAATGCCCCATCCGCTTCTGCAAAACAGACACAAGAATAAAAACATCCAATGTAATGTCTCCTAACCCCTTAATCACCATAGCAGTTATTAACCGCTACAGTCATTAAGGGGTTAACCCACCATCACCCACATACCCTCCCCCACTTCCCCCCCACCCCGTGAGGCCTAACCACCCTCACACACTACCCACAAGGGAGGCCTACCACATACCCTTGGGGCCAATACCCCCTCCCCCCACTCCAACACATACAGTACAATAATGTGCCAAATAACTATTATCCAGATAGGGATAATACATTATTTGGCCTTTATTAAACACATTAACTAGCATAGTAAAATAAATAAAATTCTACTGACCTCATCAATTAGAAGGCCCCGTCGCCAGCATCATCCTTGTGGTCCGTTGCCAAAATAATACATAGCCAATACATTGCAATGACATTCACATATCAATCAACCCCTTAATCACCTTCTTGGATACTAACCGCAAAGGTAATTAAGGGGTTAAGCCATCCTGGCCACATACCCACCCTTCACACATTCCTTTGTACAGTGGCTTCATCATGAAAAAAAAAAAAAAAAAAAAAAAAAGAAACAAAAAAAAATATATATATATATATATATATATATACAGATATATAAAGCAGAAAATAGCCGTGTTAGTCCAGTTGCGATAGTGCAGAATAAATGAGATCTTCAGTATTAGGTGATACCTTTTTTATTGGACTAACAATTTATGTCACAGGACAAGCTTTCGAGAGTTCTCCTCTCTTCTTCAGGTCTGGCAATACTGATATACAAAGGATTCAATGGCTAATACAGTGTAGAGAGAGGGGAAAAAAACAGATATTTACTGTAGATAAGGTTGGGTGTTAAGTGTTTGAAGCCAGGGGACAGTGTCAAAGAAAGGTGGGGAGGAGAAGGGATGCTGGGGGGAGAGAAAGTGTGGATAAGAATAGAGGCAAGCAGGATAATTACAAACAATTTTGATAGGGTGTGAGAAAACCCATGTCCGCATTAAGTCCTTTGGTTTTGGTGTCAAGGAGTCTTATCATTCTGAGTTCAAATGTTTTCCGTTCTTGGGTGCTTTTAAACATTCCATTGAGGATTTTGATTTTTAAATCATTTATGGAATGATCTGGTTGTGAGAAGTGATGTCCCACAGGTGAGCAGTATCTTCCTTCTTCGTGATGGAGTATAGAGTGTCTAAGCATATTCATTCTTCCTTGTAGTTTTTGGCTGGTTTCCCCAATGTAGCAGCCTTGGTCACATTTGTTGCACTGAATCATATACACTATATTTCTGGATGTGCAGCTGTATGATCCTTTAACATTGAATGTTCTATGGTTGTGACTGGCTGTGGGATCTTGGCAAATGTGTTTGCAGAGTTTGCAGCGTTTATTGCTGCACGGTTTTGTGCCATTATCCATGTCTTTAAAATCGTTGTGAAGTTTTCTGCTGACTAATTTCTGTTTGAGATTTGGTGGTTGCCTGAATGCAAGAATGGGAGGTTTGGGAAATATTTCTTTTAATGTCGCATCCTCTGTCAGCATGGGTTGCAGATCTTTGATTATTTTTCATATACCCTCTAGGGTAGGGTTGTATGTGGTCACTAGTGGTATGCGTGTGGTAGGTACTTTCTGTCTGTATTGTAGCAGGTGTTCTCGTGGGTCTTTTAGTGCTGATGTAATAGTTTTGGCAATGGTCTTTGGTTTGTATCCCTTCTGTCTGAATGATTCGGTCAGGGTTGTGAGATGCCTGTTTCTGTCTTCAGTGTCAGAGCATATGCGGTGGTATCTTATAGCCTGGCTGTGTATGATACCATGTTTGGTATGAGTGGGATGGAAGCTGGAGTTGTGGAGGTAACTGCATCTGTCAGTTGGTTTCTTGTATACAGATGTGTGTAGTTTGCCATCTTTCAGTGTTACTGTAGTATCTAGAAAGTTTATTAGGTTTGCCGAATAATCCATTTTGAGTTTAATTGATGGGTGGAATGAGTTCAGGGACTCGTGGAATTGTTTTAGGTTTTCTTCACCCTCTGTCCATAATATAAACAGGTCATCAATGTATCTGTAGTATTTGTAGGGTTTGTGGAGGCATGTAGTTAGGAATCTTTGTTCAAGATTTGCCATGAAAAGATTGGCATATTGCGGTGCTGTCTTGGTACCCATTGTAGTCCCCATTAGTTGTAGGTACATTTCCTTGTTTAAGCTGAAGTAGTTGTGTGTGAGGATGTATTCTATCAGTTTGGTAATTACATCAGCGCTGTATTTCTGATCCAGAGGAGATGTTGTAAGGAAATGCAGGTATGCCTCAATACCATCCTTGTGGGGGATGTTGCTGTAAAGGGATTCTACATCCATGGTAACTAGCAGTGTGTTGGATGGTAGTTGGTTGATGTTGTTAAGATTATTGAGAAAATCTATGGTATCTTGTATGAAGCTGTTGGTGCTTCTGACTAAAGGTTTGAGGATATTCTCCACTAAGCCTGATATTTGGTTCCGTGAGTGTATCCATACCTGTTATAATAGGTCTGCCGGGGTTTCCTGGTTTGTGGATTTTGAGAAGCATGTAGAAGATCCCAACTCCTGGGTTGTCAGGTATTAGTTGCTTCAATTGTGGTTGCAGGTGGTTAGGGAATGTTTGAATGAGATTCATGAGTTGCTTTGTATATTCCTTGGTTGGATCATGCGTGAGTTTCTTGTAGTAGGTGTTGTCTGTGTGTTGTCTATTGCCTTATTCTTTGTATTTATTTGTGTTCATAAGCACCACTGCGACTCCTTTATCTGCTGGTTTGATGGTGATGTTGTGGTTGTTTCGCAGTTCCTTGATTGCAGATCTCTCCATGGGGGATAGGTTGTACATAGTTTTTTTCTGCTGTGTTGATGCTAGTAAGGAAACTTGTGATCTTAAGCTGTGTATGTACCTGTTAAGAATGATGTTGCGTCCTGTTGGTGGTGTGAAGTACGTGTTCTTCTTCTTGTTGTTGTACTCCATCATTATGGGGTTGCTATCTTTTTTGTGGAAGTATTCTTTCAGTCGTAGTCTCAAGAAGAATTCTTCTAGATCTGAGAATAATTGGATTTGATCCAGTTTGGTGGTGGGACAGAATGTTAGTCCCTTGGAGAGAACTGAGGTATCAGGTTTTGAGAGTTTATAATCAGACAGGTTTATAACTCCATGGCAGGCTGTGTGCTCTTCTGGGTTGAGGTTGTGTATCTGTCTTGAAAAGTCAGTTCTGGTTTCTAGTTCTAAGTAGTTGTCCTGCTTTTTGTTTGTTTGAAATCCCTTATGTTGTGTCCATGGTCTGCAGTCATAATGAGAGAGGAGTTGTAGTTTCTTCTGTTTCTTCTTGATTAAGTTCCGCTGCAGTCTCTTGTGCAGAGTTTGCATATCTTTTTCTAGTTTGTTAGTATTTGCACTGTTTTGCAATTGCAGGGTTTGTAGTATTGTGCATTTTTGCCGTTCTAATTCCTGTTTTTTTCCATATAGTTGATGGATCAGTTTGTTTGCATTGTTCTTCAGCGAAATGGGAATTGTGTGTTGTTGCAAGTGGGTTTTTGATCTTCAGCCCATTTGGTATCCAGTTCCTTCTCTTGCATTCTGATAGGAAGTAGATGTCGCTGTTTAGTTGTGATTCCTTTGTAATCAGTTTGGTCAGTGTCTTTTTCATACGGCTATATGGGGTATCTTCCATCATGAATAAAGCACAAAATAGCCGTGTTAGTCCAGTTGCGATAGTGCAGAATAAATGAGTTCTTCAGTATTAGGTGATACCTTTTTTATTGGACTAACAATTTATGTCATAGGACAAGCTTTCGAGAGTTCTCCTCTCTTCTTCAGGTCTGGCAATACTGATATACAAAGGATTCAATGGCTAATACAGTGTAGAGAGAGGGGGAAAAAAACAGATATTTACTGTAGATAAGGTAGGGTGTTAAGTGTTTGAAGCCAGGGGACAGTGTCAAAGAAAGGTGGGGAGGGGAAGGGATGCTGGGGGGGAGAGAAAGTGTGGATAAGAATTGAGGCAAGCAGGATAATTACAAACAATTTTGATAGGGTGTGAGAAAACCCATGTCCGCATTAAGTCCTTTGGTTTTGGTGTCAAGGAGTCTTATCATTCTGAGTTCAAATGTTTTCCGTTCTTGGGTGATTTTAAACATTCCATTGAGGATTTTGATTTTTAAATCATTTATGGAATGATCTGGTTGTGAGAAGTGATGTCCCACAGGTGAGCAGTATCTTCCTTCTTCGTGATGGAGTATAAAGTGTCTAAGCATATTCATTCTTCCTTGTAGTTTTTGGCTGGTTTCCCCAATGTAGCAGCCTTGGTCACATTTGTTGCACTGAATCATATACACTATATTTCTGGATGTGCAGCTGATGATCCTTTAACACCTGCTACAATACAGACAGAAAGAACCTACCACACGCATACCACGCATACCACTAGTGACCACATACAACCCTACCGTAGAGGGTATACGAAAAATAATCAAAGCTCTGCAACCCATGCTGACAGAGGATGCGACATTAAAAGAAATCTTTCCCAAACCTCCCATTCTTGCATTCCGGCAACCACCAAACCTCAAACAGAAATTAGTCAGCAGAAAACTTCACAACGATTTTAAAGACATGGATAATGGCACAAAACCGTGCAGCAATAAACGCTGCAAACTCTGCAAACACATTTGCCAATATCCCACAGCCAGTCACAACCATAGAACATTCAATGTTAAAGGATCATACAGCTGCACATCCAGAAATATAGTGTATATGATTCAGTGCAACAAATGTGACCAAGGCTGCTACATTGGGAAAACCAGCCAAAAACTACAAGGAAGAATGAATATGCACAGACACTCTACACTCCATCACGAAGAAGGAAGATACTGCTCACCTGTGGGACATCACTTCTCACAACCAGATCATTCCATAAATGATTTAAAAATCAAAATCCTCAATGGAATGTTTAAAAGCACCCAAGAACGGAAAACATTTGAACTCAGAATGATAAGACTCCTTGACACCAAAACCAAAGGACTTAATGCGGACATGGGTTTTCTCACACCCTATCAAAATTGTTTGTAATTATCCTGCTTGCCTCAATTCTTATCCACACTTTCTCTCCCCCCCAGCATCCCTTCTCCTCCGCACCTTTCTTTGACACTGTCCCCTGGCTTCAAACACTTAACATCCAACCTTATCTACAGTAAATATCTGTTTTTTTTCCCCCTTTCTCTACACTGTATTAGCCATTGAATCCTTTATATATCAGTATTGCCAGACCTGAAGAAGAGAGGAAAACTCTCGAAAGCTTGTTCTATGACATAAATTGTTAGTCCAATAAAAAAGGTATCACCTAATACAGAAGAACTCCTTTATTCTACATATATATATACACACATTATGAACCAATATACAAATAAATGTGTCAGGGTTAACAAAAACATGCTCCAATAAAAATACCACTTATCCACAACATCCTCAATGAAATACAATGCAATTTCCTAAACAAATCAAATGTAATCATCCAATCTAAAGCATCAAATGCCAATCCAAAGCCTCACATGCCACTTAAAACATTGCATTTACGTTATATACATGCTGCATAAAATGTAAGCTACATGTAGACGCTGCAAATCAATGTTAACAATACAATATTCCAAATAAAATAGCATTACATCAAAAGAACTATACAATGTAATCCAATAAAGTCACCATCAATCAATTAGCATACATTAATTACATACCAAAACAATTAAAATAGCATCCATACCAATTACACAATTAACTATAGCAACCGTTAAAGAGAACAAGTTACCATCGTACAAAATAGGACACCAAAAATTACAATATACAAAAGCAAGCCTAACCATGACCTAAAGTACAGCATAGAAGAACCAAAAATTACATCTATCTAATTATAAAATACATTGAACACACATCTATGCATAGCAGCATAGCCACCATCATTTAAAATAGTGCAAAGCAAGCTTTTAAAACACTATCATTTCTTACCCTGTATGTATATATCTCTCTAGACATACAAACAAACATACATACAGTGGCAAGAAATGATGTACAATAAAAAAAAACAACACATGTAAAAAGCAACATAAAACACAGTTACATTAAAAACATTTCTTTAGTTCACTTACCATTACTTGACCCACTCACCGACTCCCGTTGAACAGCTTACTCACGAACCAATCCACGAACAGGAACCCATAAAATAATAAACCAGAAAATAATAAACATTAAAATAATAAAACACGACAATCCAGGGGTCTTCTACTTCTAATCCATCTTCATCTGTATTCTTGTTTCTTCTATCTTCTTCCGGGGTCTCCTTCCCGTCTACTGCCACGCCCTGGTCTTCTTTCTTCGCCGGAGGTCCTTCCTCCTCGGCGTCTGGCTTCAAAATGAGACGACATAGGCTTTTAAAGGCCTATGACGTCACATTTTTGTCATGGTTTCCACGGCCCTGATTGGGCCATGAAAACAATGTGTTTTGGCCGATAAAAAAAAATGATGACGTCACTTAAAGGCAATGAAAGCACAGCCAATCAGAATGGCTTTGCTTCAATTGCCTTTAAGATAACGTCATTAAAAGAAACATGGCCGGCCTCACATGGTACGGCAGCCAATCAGAGCGTGGGAACTCCATCCCATCTCTGATTGGCTCTAGTAGACCATGTGACAGAGGCTTGGGGAATAACGGAAATGACGTAATTGAAAGCCTGTCACATGGTACTAGAACCAATCAGAGTAGGGATAGATTTCCCACGCTCTGATTGGCTACCGTACCATGTGAGGCCGACCATGTTTCTTTTTACATGTGTTGTTTTTTTTTATTGTACATCATTTCTTGCCACTGTATGTATTTATGTATGTATGTCTAGAGAGATGTATACATACAGGGTAAGAAATGATAGTGTTTTAAAAGCTTGCTTTGCACTATTTTGAATAATTCTGGCTATGCTGCTATGCATAGATGTGTGTTCAATGTATTTTATAATTATATAGATGTAATTTTTGGGCTTCTATGCTGTACTTTAGGTCATGGTTAGGCTTGCTTTTGTATATTGTAATTTTTGGTGTCCTATTTTGTATGATGGTAACTTGTTCTCTTTAACGGTTGCTATAGTTAATTGTGTAATTAGTATGGATGCTATTTTAATTGTTTTGGGATGTAATTAATGTATGCTAATTGATTGATGGTGACTTTATTGGATTACATTGTATAGTTCTTTTGATGTAACGCTATTTTATTTGGAATATTGTATTGTTAACATTGATTTGCAGCGTCTACATGTAGCTTACATTTTATGCAGCATGTATACAATGTTTATTGGAGCATGTTTTTGTTAACCCTGACACTTTTATTTGTATATTGGTTCATCATGTGTGTATATATATATATTTTGTTTCTTTTATTTTTATTTTATATTTTTTCATGATGAAGCCCTGTACAAAGGAATGTGTGACGGGTGGGTATGTGGCCAGGATGGCTTAACCCCTTAATTACCTTTGCGGTTAGTATCCGAGAAGGTGATTAAGGGGTACATTGATATGTGAATGTCATTGCAATATATTGGCTAGGTATTATTTTGACAACGGACCACAAGGATGATGCTGACGACGGGGCCTTCTTATTGATGAGGTCAGTAGAATTTTCTTTATTTTACTATGCTTTTTAATGTGTTTAATAAAGGCCAAATAATGTATTATCCCTATCTGGATAATAGTTATTTGGCACATTATTGTACTGTATGTGTTGGGGTGGGGGGAGGGGTTATTGGCCCCAAGGGTATGTGGTAGGCCCCCTTTGTGGGTAGTGGGTGAGGGTGGTTAGGCATCACGGGGTGAGGGTGTAGTGGGGGAGGGTATGTGGGTGATGGTGGGTTAACCCCTTAATGACTGTAGCGGTTATTAACCGCTACAGTGATTAAGGGGTTAGGGGACATTACATTGGACGTTTTTATTCTTGTTTCTGTTTTGCAGAAGCGGATGGGGCATGGGCAGGATGAATATGAGGATGGCCTTCATCGTGGCAGCCGGACTTGGGTGAGTGCTATATGTATTTAATGTATTTATTGTTCTGTATGTATTTTAAATGGACACATGCACTATTATCCATTTGTGGATAATAGTAATTGTGCCCATTACTATACTGTATGTTAGGGGGGTATAGGTGTTGTTGGTGTTATATATATATATATATATATATATTTATAAATTACAGCAACAACACCTATATCCCCCTAACATACAGTATAGTAATGGGCACAATTACTATTATCCACAAATGGATAATAGTGCATGTGTCCATTTAAAATACATATTTATTTATATATATATATTTATTTTTTTATTTTTATTATTTATATATATATATATATATATATATATATATATATATATATATATATTTCTTTAGTTAGTGTGGGGCTGTTGTGTGTGTTTTCTTTTTATTGTGGGTAGCGGGGGTGGGTAAAGGGGGTATTAGCCCAAACGGTGGTTTGTTTAGGGCTTGCGGGTGGATAGCGGGAGAGTTTAACCCCTTCATGACCGTAGCGGTATTAACTGCTATGGTCGTGAAAGGGTTAAGCGCACCCGCAACCCCCCCCGCAAGCCCTAAACAAACAACAAGGGCCAAATACCCCCTTCACCCACCCCCGCTACCCACAATAAACCTGGCACGGCTGTTTAACCCCTTGATTGCCTTAGCAGTTAGCCGCTAAGGTAATGAAGTGGCCTTTAAATGCATTTTTCCTGCCTCGGATGCATGCCGGGGGGCTCCGGTGCTGGTATTAATGGTATCAGTTCAGGAGACCCCCGGTATCAATCCCAGCCAGGAAAAAGGCCAGAATATTTTCTAAGTACCGATCCACCACTCATCTGCAGCCTCTCACCGTCAACTTGCCAACTTTTTCTTGCGTGGCTGATTCGCCATAAAAACGCCATTCTAGAGTGGCGAATAGCGGCGCTAAGCTACTCACCACTACTAGAATACAGCGTGGCGGAAAATGTTTCTATTTTTGGCAGAAAGTGCCTTCTCGCCTCGCCACCGGCGGAAAAAAAAAACCGCCAACAAAACTGGCGTTTTTTTTAATTCTCACCACTTTCTCGCCCCTTACTGAATAGTGGTAGGCATTTTTGGCGGGAAACTGGCGAGAATTGCCTTTCCGTCGCTTACTGCATGATGCTTTAAGTCACTATCCAATGTATCTGGTTTTCTCACTAGTGAAACCCAGATACTCACATCACTGACTAGTAGTTTTGTTATCAGAATTTTCACACTAGTAAACATACCTATTTCTGATTTTGTCATTACAAGTACCCCCGTTAGGAACCTTGCAGTTTTGGATAAGTCTCTTTTTTCTTCTCAGGTTTCTGCTATTAAGAGTTTCCCTGGTCTCAACTTACTGCTTATTAACTCTCTAACTTCCCCAGTACAAGTCACTGATCCCCAGGCACCAGCTCCTGATGCTAGTTCTCCTCCTACCAGTGACCCTGCAGTGCCAGATGTCCCTGTTACAGACTCTGAGCTTCCTACTCCAGACATTGGCTTCCCCCCTCCACTGCCCCGGCACTGCCTGTTTCTCAAGTTCCAGATATTAAAGCTCCAGAGCCTATTCCTACTCCCACTCCTAGACACGTATGATGCCCTTGGAGTTCATTGCAGCACGTAGTCAGCCCCATGCGGTTGTTCTAATCTCTGCAAAGACCAGCATACCTTCCCCGGACTCTGATGCCATATCTGAAGAAACCCTTGCCACGCTCCAAATCCCCGGAGCAGGAGGGCAGTTTCTTTTCACTGACCATTCGGTGGTCCCTGAAGTACCCCAGAATTACTTTAAGTATGGGGTTTCTCTCCCTATTGTTTCTAGAACTTTACACGCTGCCTTGGACTTTGTGATCTCCACTCCCCAGACAATACTATCCCTCACTGAGGGTTCTACAGTATTTGGGAGATCCACTGCTGATTGCTTCTCTGCCGCTGCGAACTCATGGTTGTCTCTCTCGGAACCTTCTGCAGTACCTATTGTTCCCCTGTGTTGGAAATCCCCTGTTCGTACCCAAAGATTTCGGTCCCTAGATCTGGTTTACCGCTCACCTTGTCATCTATCATACCTACACCTAGCACTACCTGGAAAATCGTTGGAGGAAAGGATCCTCTCAAAATCCTACGTGCAAACTCCAGCAAAAACTTTGCCTGCCCGGAGGGTCTCCCTATTATACCCGATCAATTATCGGTGCTTCTTGGCCTGCACTCTGGTACGATTATTAGGGACAGGGCACCCAGCTGGGGTACCTCTGCCGTTTCTATTCTGGAAACGCCTCCTTCTCCTTAGCTCTGGATTTACAAGTCATTTTGCGTGGCGAGCCCCATACCAAAAATGTCTGTGCCACCACTCTCATATCCTAGACCAGGACTCTACAATGAACTGCTCGTTTTTGGATCCCCTTCCCGCCTAAAGCACTTTAGGAACAACTCAATGTCCCCGAGACCTATGGATGGCCCTGTCTGGCCACATTTCTCACCAGGGGGTGGGGGTATGCAAAAAAGTACCCATGAGTCGCTGGACCATGACTCTACCCCCAATCCTAGACAGCTCAGGAACAATTCCAGGTCCCCCAACTCTATGAGTGGTCATGTTCGCCCGGAGGTCTCACCTGAAGGGGGGGGGATGGTACTGTGAGGAATCCGCTCCTGGCTTTTCTCGTAGCCTTGCAGGGTGCTGTTGTTCTCACTAAATTCCCTCTTTGCAATCAACAGAAGCTGTGCGGGCTATCACTGCAACCTAGCATTGTACTCAGTCATTGGAGCAGTGTCCTCACACCCTCCTCCTGAGATTGGCTCCCTGGCCTTTTAGTACTGCATTCCCACAATCCCTCTCTGCCAAGCATAATCCTTCTCTGGACATTACTGTCTCTGCCACAAGCCACCTGGCTTGTCTCCTTGTGTACTAACCTCTCTACTCTCGTTAGTAGTTCCTGAGTTCCTGAGGCCTGCTGCTACTTTCCATGCAGAGGCCTGCGTATCCTGTGGCCTGCTGCTATCTCCATACAGAGGCCTGAGTACCCTGAGGCCTGCTGCTAATCTACATGCATAAGCCTGTGTTTTCTTAGTATCCTGAGGTCTGCTGCTACTCTCCACGCAGAGGCCTGATCCTGACTCCTGTGCTGAAGCGTTTTTTAGCCAGCACTGGTTCCTGGTACCTGCTCCATTCTCCCCTAGCAGAGGTTACCCTTCATTTCCTGAGGTCTGCTTCTATTCTCCACACAGAGGCCTGCTTTGGACTTTTGTGCTGAAGCGTTGGTTTTCCCTGACGCTGCCCCGCGGTGTACTTCGGCCAGCCTGCTGTCTCCCCCTGCTGAGACCGACGTCATGGGCCAATCCCGCTTCTCGCGCAGAGGCCACTCCAGAGCTCACGCTCCTAAGCTGAAGCAGGGAACTTCTGACTACCTGTTGCCGAACTCCTGCTTGAATAACGACGATGCTGCCTTCTCCAATCCTGACCCTTCTATGTACGACTACGAACTGCGCACTCCGGATCAGTCTGCGCAGACTAAGGTCGGTGATTATATAACCCCACCTCAGCCCTGCGGTCTGGTCCCGGTTTGTGGCGAGCACAATCGTTACACTCCCTTCCTATGTCCTTGCAGCTCCGGAGCTTGATTGACCTCCTGCTGGTCTGAGTGGTGTCCGCTGCCACGACAGCTAAGGGGCCATGCCCCTCCAATGGAGCCAGTCTGGCTTCTTGACTCTAAAAGTCCTCCTCCAGTTGCACCTTTGACCGACCGTCGTCAGTAGTCCATAGCCTGCACATCGGTCCACGATCCGAGCTCGGTCCCAGGATCGGAACCATCCTGAGCGGTGACTCATGTTGTGACCGAAAGCACAGGGGTATGGGCAAAGGGAAGTGTGTACTATCTCGTGCTCTTGTGAAGCGTCTGTAAGTTGCCACTTGTCTGGGGAGCTCGCAATCTACGAGTTTTCCCCCACTAAGTTACAGAATCCTGCAGGAGACTATACCAAAAGCTCAATCAGCATCCCATTGCTGCTGGCTATGTATGGGTGGCCACTTTGAAGTATAGGGATCACATTCTAAGCCCTAGACCTCGTAACCGCAAGGTTAATTAAATAAGTGGTTTGCGGTCCAGCTGAAGTGCTTTTCTGTCAAAATGTATCAGTTACCTTGTTAGCTACTTAACTTGAAAAGGGGAAAGTATATTGGCGTGGGAAGTACAGTAGGTGAAACCGCAAACCACATCACAGACCGTTCAATTAAATTAGCTAACTCGCGCTAGGAGTGAGCTAGAACTCTAATTTTTGGAGTGCAATTAGTAATAAAGAAACCATACACACATATAAAGTTTATAGTAGTGGCATAAGCAGAACATACTTTTATTAATAAATGGTGTTGTACTGTTGGTTTTAAATGGAAAGACGGGAAGTTTTTTCTGTCAGCCCGGGAATAAATCCTTTAACAGCAAGTATGTTAAGGATAAATTAACTGAGGGATTTTTCATCTCCGTACTTCAAAGGCACCCTGCAAAGTGGGTTCCTCAGTGTCTATGAAAAGTCTGGAGTTGAAAAGCCTCAGCAATCCTAGTTGTTTGGGTGGCCGGGATATTGTAAGTGAAAGATACCGGTGTAAAGTATGGGTACTTCACAAATGGTGGCCAAACCCCAGACTCAGTATCGCCAGGTAAGGGGACGGTCCCATTATGCTAAGGAGCTTAGGTGTGAGGTTAGCGCCTGCTCCATGCAAACTGGGACGCAATTGCTGCCCTTTCTGCAAACTACTGGCAAGTCAGAGATAGGTGGGAGAAATGTTCCCACGGGCGGGATTGGTTATACATGTAAGGGATAGGACCCTCAACCCTATAAAAATGCCTACTGGCCAGTCCCTAGCAGATTCACCTGATTCAACAACGATTTGACCAAGTTCCAGCGTCAGCGGTTCTGGGGTGTGAGGGGTTAATACTATCGTAACCAAGGATCATCTCCCTTTTCTGGAATTCGTTACAGCTAAAGGTTCCCGAACGAACCCTGTAAGGACAGAACAAACTTTTGCCTGTTGGCGGAAATATAGTTGTGGCAACTTGTGCCCCTAGCCAGGAACTGTTACACGGTTCATTTTGCGCACCCACTTGCATGCGTGCAGGGGTACCCAGAGACTTTGTTTCGTTCCAAAGACATTTGTTTTCGTTCCCCCATTCCAGTAAATGTTTTATTAAGTGTATATTGTGAAGATTTGTGTGTCTGTCTGAAAATAAATAAATTACGATTTATTTTACTCAAATTGTGTGCTCAGTGCAGAATACCTGTACTAATTTGTAGATAAGTCTTGGTCTCCCGTAACATGCGCTTCCCTGACCAGCCGGGAATCATGAGAGGTCCCACAAGGTCCATGGCTACTCTCTGGAAGGGTTCCCCTATTACTGGTAATGGGTTCAGTGGTGCCCTCACACGATCGCCTGCCTTACCCACTAACTGGCAGGCATCACAGGACCGGCAGAAATCTGCCACACACCTGGATGCCCCTGGCCAGTAATAATGCTGCAACAGCCGGGCTCTCATCCGAGTGACTCCCTGATGCCCCACTAGTGGAATTGAATGGGCTACCAGCAGCAATTGCTGCCTATACTCCATGGGAACCACTAGCTGTTGCTTACAGTCCAGATTTCATCTAACCCCATAGTCCCTTGCTCCCTATACAGGTGCATGTGGTGCCACAAGAAGTAATCAGACCCATCACCTGGCTTAGACTCGGACGCCCGAAGTCTCATGCCCTCCAACCTGGGGTCGGATCGCACTGCATCCCTAAACTGGGTACCTAACTATGGCCACACGCTTGTCAAGGCTAAGTCGTGGGGACCTGGAACAGGGTCAGGGTCAGTGTGCGACTTAGCCTGGATTACTTGTCTGGTCTCCGCGAGACCCCGGGAACTGTAGGTCCCAAAATGCAGGGGGACAGGGGTTGATTCCACCACGATCTTGGCTGACTGGCTCCTGGTGATTACTGCAACAGGGGCCAGCTCGACTGTAAATGCACACGTAACATGCCCCAGGTCATTGCCAAGGAGGACCTCAGCATCTAACCCGGGCAATACCCCCACCTCCCTCATGCCACATCTGGCACCACAATGCAAAAAGACCCAGGCAACCTGGAGTGACCACGGTCCTCCATCTGGCATGGTCACTTGCAGCTCAGTGCCTGGGAGCAAATCCTCTGGCCGCACCATATCAGGATGTACCAGGGCTCCGGTGGCAACGGAGTCTAGCAAGCCGTCCGCTTGCCAGTCCCCGATGGTCACCATTCGCAGATGTTTCTGTCGGACATCGTTGCGCTGCAACCCAACTGGTGCAACCTGATGTCCTCCGATCTCCGCTGCTGGTTCCGAGGTTGCAAGTGCAGGTTATCCCATGGACGTCACTCTGTGGGTTGATTCTACAGCTGTGCTTGGCTCTTCTGTGTGTGACAGTCGCACACGGGTGACTGGCCTTGCAGCTTGTGATCATTGCCCCTGATGGGGTCCCCCAGACTGGTCCCTGTCCGGGCAGTCTGGCCTGAGGTGACCGACCTTATTGCATGAAAAACATCGCCTCTCATGTCTAAACTCTGCAGCTTTGGGTTGCGTTGCATTCTGCTGCAGGCTTGTGGGACCACTGAGGGGTGGCTTTGGCTCCCTTAGCGGGCTGACCATATCTTTGGGAGCCGCTTTCTTTTTCATCAAAGCCCTGCTGGCCACATACTCATCTGCCATCCTCGGAACATCTACATGGGTTTTAGGTTTGTGGTCAAAGACCAATGCCCCCACGTCCGAGGGAAGCTGTTGCAGCAGTTGCTCCTGAAAGATCAAGTCCAGTAGGGTATGGAACTTGCTGACCCCATAACCCTCCACCCACTGGGTCCCATGCAATGCCAGTAGCTTACAAAGAAGGCAGATATTGCTTCCCAGTCTGCTAAGAGCATGCGCCAAGGTGACACCTAAGCTGCTTAGCATACCGGGCCCAAGCCCTTACCTGGCAACAGCAAGTCTAGGGTTTGACTACTAAGTGTAAACAGTCCATACTTTGCACCGGCATCTGGTACTTGACAATATCCCGGCCACCCTAACACCTAGGGTCTCTGAGGCTTTTCAACTCTGAACTTCTCTAGACACTGGGGCACCAACTTAGCAGGGTGCCCTTTGAAGTACGGAGAGGAAAAATCCCTCAGCTCATCCACCCTTAACACATTGACATGTTAATGTATTCATTACCGGGCAGGCAGGAAAGAGTTCCTGCTTTTACATTTTAAAACATACTGAAACACATTTCATTTATGTCTGGGTGATATAAAACCAATATGTACAGTATGTGAATGTTATATGCTCTACTAACTGCATACCCAAAAATTAGAGTGCTAGCTACTTCCTAACCAAAGTTAATGGCTTAATTGTATGAGCTCTGTGATGTGGTCAGTGGTTTGATTCTGGGCATACAATGTATCACTGCTTGCCGATCCCGGTAACCGCAAAAGCATTCCAGCACTTGACCTTAATTGGCTAACGAGACCGCAGGATACATTGTAGCATTCCGGGCACTTCAGCTAGATCACAGATCACTTATCCACTTAACTTTGTGGTTAAGACTTTCTCTGAAGAGTCTGCGGATAAGGAAGTACTTCAGAACTTCAATGGAGCCGCTGACCACATATGCAATTGACACTTATTCACACTTATTCAGTTCAGCGCTAGAAGCTCCCCCTTGTGTTGCGAATATAATTTGCACATTCTACATTCATTCATAGGACTGCAGTCAGTTCTGAGCTGCAAAATGGGGCCAATACTGTTAATGTATAGGGGAAACTTGGCATTGAGGTGACCAACAATTAACCCCTTCATCCCCAACCAGGTTTAGGGGTAACCAGCCGGGTCTGAGACCTTTATTATTGGCCTGGTTAACCCCTTCACCACCACAACATGGTCTGGGTTGGAGAGGTATATAGAGTCGAGGGTAGGCCTGGGTCGATGTCCAGAGAGGTTCAGAAGTCAAGCTGGGTTATTACACATAGAATCCAAACTGCAATAGAGACAAGACAGGAGAAAGCACAACAAACGCAGGAGCTTAAGGCTACAACCAGTTATGCTCAGCAAAGCTTAGAAGTGAGAGCAGGGTATATAACGAGGACAGGAACCAATAGCCAAGGAGGCGGAGCGGAGGTGCAGCCTCTGCAGAGGCTAGGATAGGCTGCAGGAGACAAGTGAGCATAAGACAATCTTGCTATGTAGCTGGGGGCGGTGCACAGCATCACGGTGTTACTTGGTGAATCTGGTTCCCGATGGGCTGCAGGGTTTCTTATACACTAAACAGTCCTATACTTAACCAGTGCAGCCAATCTACTCCATGGGAATAATTTTCCCCTCCTATCCCGGAGTTGCCAATACTTTGCAAAACCTGACAGTGGGGCTTCTTAGTTTGCTAAGGGCATGCACGAACCTTGCACCTTTGCCGCTTAGCATACCAGACCCGGCCCCCTTACCTGGTGACATTTTGTCTAAGCTGGCCAGACATCTGGCCCATTTGCTCGGACATTTACTAAGATGGGGATACTTGAGTTACACCTCCCCACTTCACACCTTAGTAGGTCGGAGCCTTTCAACTCCAGACTTTTTCAGACATCCTGTCAGCACGCCAGCGGGGTGTCTTAGAAGTCATGGGCTGAATATGTGCCGTTCCCTTGCAAGAATTCCCTGCTATACATTTCTAAATGACAGTACTTACAAATTAAGGATTTCCGCGGTCTCTGGCGTGTTAGATGAAAATCCCAAATATGCCTGACATGTTGGCACAATTAAAATAGCGGAACTTTAATTCATCAATTTTTATATAACTCTATAAAATTGCGCGATGTGATATTTCCTGATTTTACCCGAACAGGGCTCACAGCAAATCTCACTGCGCTAGGAGCTTCCTAGCGAAAGTTAACAAAAGTAACCTGCTATGCTGCTAGGTGCCGGGTTTTAAAACCATTTTTCCTTAAAGGAAAACACTGCCACAGTAACACCTTTTACATTTAGAAATCACATTAGTCTTGCCACCTAATACCTGGGGGGAAACACACATACATTTATATTGAAATTACAGTGTTCATGCCATTACTGGGTTGCAGAGATGACAATCTACGAACCATCATCATATGTCTATACATTAGGGGGGGCATTCCCCCTTGGGATCCATGGAGCTACATATACCTGATTGGTTTAGTGATATGTGACATTTCTATGTCTTTTGTAAATGGTTCATAAGTATTTGTTTTAGTATTGCATGTTGGATGTAAGTTTATTTCCTTACATACTCGAGTGGCGTTTTTTTAAATTGTTTTACATATAATTCATCATATTTTATTGTTTAATTTTATAGTTTATCTCCACTTCATCTTAAAGTCTCATTATACGATTTAGGCATTGCGATTGATATCCATTAACAATAAGCACCTTTTCAGCTGAGAGGGGTGTGTTTTACATCATTATGGTCATTGGACTGGGTATAAAATACAGGACCTTTCCCCTCTCCTGACTTCCCTTTGAGAAAGTCACCCGTTGAGTGACGAAACGCGTCAGGGAGCGTCATTATATCAGACGCATTGACATTGACGTCATCACCGCGCGCTGGGACTTACTGATCCGCGCGATTGCAACAGAAGCTTCCAATCTCGGAGCTACTTTAGAGGACTCCAATACAGGCAGAGAGGAGATCATCTACCCTGGACATTGATTGGGACATCATACTGGGACTGCAAAGACTAAGATGCTGCAGAATCTGACCGGATGGTGGTGATTATATATCACAATATGCTAGTTATTATTGTACCTTGTAAGTGCAATTCTTATCCCCCTTTCCCCTCCCCCTCATTAAATTTTACAATTTTACGCTATGGGCGTGCGCTCTCTCTTCCCCCTTTTCAAGCCTATCCAATTAGCTATTGTCTCTCCCACTAGTAATTTATAATTAATATTTATAATTAACTGGTTATTTAGCGGCGCTACTTCATATTGTTTTTTTGATATATATATATATATATATATATATATATATATATATTGTGACAGAAACCAGGGGATGGTAATAAATTCCGTATATATGGCTCCCAGGATACTAGACAGTTTCTATCCTGTTTGGCCTGGGAGTGCAGCCTTATAATACATACACTCCATCCCACAGTTTGGCAAGCGCTGGAACTGAGGGATGAGAGATCCAGACCAGAGTTTGTCTGCTGCCTGATTTCTGTCACCTGTCATGCTAATTAGGAATCAGGTATGAAAGACTGATTTCCTGTTTGCTCTGGTCTCCCCACAAGAGCCAGGAGGCTGGAAGGCTGCTGAACTACAGAGGGGAGAAGCCTCTTCCCCAAACAGGTTCAATCTTTCTGTTCATTTGTGTAAGACTGCAAAAGTACCGTGTTTTGATGTTGGAAGTGGAAAAGCCACTTCCAACCCTGAGTCAGGGATATCTAAGTTAAGTTATCGCTCAGGTGAGCAGCTTTTGTTTTGATCTGTTTTCTGTTGTATGCACTGTGGCAGTCTCAGTGCCTGGGACTGAATAAACCAGGCATAGCCTGTTTAAAGGAACAGTACGTGACGCCTCATCATTTAACCTACCCTAAAAGACCGTGTTCTAAACAGTCCCGGACAAACGACGGAGCCCCGGAGTAAGCCGTTTGTCACATATGGTGGAGAATGCGGGCAGAGCACTAGGGGGTCTGCGGGTTGAAGAACTTTGAAAAAAAAAAAAAAAAAAAAAAAGTTTTTTTCATCCTCTGCAAACAAGATGGAAGACGTGGTGGGTGCGCTGGTACGCAATGTCGCTGCCCAGAAAGACGCGAATGAAACCCAGCAACAGCTGTTAATAGCCCAGCAAGAAACTAATGCAAACCAGCAGCAGACGAATGCAGCCCAGCAACAGCTGCTAATAGCCCAGCAAGAGATTAATGCCAACCAGCAACAGGCGAATGCCAACCAGCAACAGGCGAATGCAAACCAGCAACAGACGAATGAAGCCCTGCAAAACGCGAATGCAAACCAGCAAGAGACAAACCGCTTGCTGAGAGAGGAGCAACAGCGGTTCGCTCAGGGCTTACAGCAGGAACTCGAGATCCTGAGGGGGACTATCAGTAACCTTCCACTGGCAGCGGCAGCCCCAGTTCCAAAAATGACCAGGGCAAGCCACTACCTTCAGAAGATGGGACCCTCGGATGATGTGGAAGCCTATCTTCTCACGTTTGAACGCACGGCACAGAGAGAGGGATGGCCAGAAGCTGAGTGGGCTGGTCTAATCGCACCCTTCCTAAGCGGCGAACCCCAGAAGGCTTACTTTGATCTAGAGCCAGCCGAAGCTAACGTCTATGCAAAATTGAAGTTCGAGATCCTCGCCCGCCTCGGCGTAACCACGGCTGTTCGCGCCCAAAGGTTTCACGCATGGTCCTTCACGATGGATAAAGCCACCCGAAGCCAGATGTATGACCTCATCCACCTCGCCCGGAAGTGGCTACAACCCGAGATCAACTCAGCCAGCCACATCGTGGAACGGTTGGTCATGGACCAGTTCTTGAGGTAACTTCCCTCTGCCTTACGCCGTTGGGTCAGTCGGAGTGACCCCCACAATGCGGATGAGCTTGTGGCCCTCGTAGAAAGGTACAATGCAGCAGAAGAGCACCCGCAACCCACAGTCGTGGAGCAACCCCACTACCCGAGGTTCCAGGACTCTTCCAGAGACGGTAAAAGGGTACCGGGGTTAAGGGGCGCTGAAGAGCGGCGACCACCTTCATGCAGCACCAGCAACAGTGGTTCGCACACTAAGGGCAATAGCCAACATAGGGAGCCGGGAAAAGGCTCTAAGTGGGACACAGACTATGTACCTAAATGTGTAAATTGTCATGAGAGGGGCCACACAGCAAAAATCTGCCCACTAAATGATGAGCCCGTGCAATGCAACAGCGTGGAACCTTATTCGCTGTTGTCCCAATGTATGGGCCCTAGCCCAGAGGACCCCTTGAATAACCATCTGTGGGCATTTGTAAAGGTTAATGGTAAGAGGGTTCGGGCACTTCTTGACTCTGGGAGCATGGTCACACTAGTGTCCGAATACCTCTTGCCCATTAAGAAGAAACAGGGAAACAGTTCACAAAGAGTGGCAATTTGTTGTATACATGGGGATAATCATGAATATTCCACTGTTGATGTTTTTTTTGAAACAGAGTTTGGTTCTTTAGATTTCAAGGTGGGTATTGTACCCAAACTGGCACATGATGTGTTAATAGGGACCGACTTTCCCCATTTTCTAAAAATGTGGTCCCCCGCTCAGAATAGCGCCCAGAGTTCAATAGCGGACCATAACGAAGTATTAGAAGAAACAAATCCTTTCCCTTTTTCAGAAATGGAGGTTGACGAGGGCCCAAATAAGAAGGGGGAAAAGGAGGAGTGCTGTAAAATTCCCTTCCCCATCACTACTTTGGTAGGGAATACCCCAAATCAAGATGTTGAGCAGACACTTACCACCCCAGAACCGGATAAGACCCTCGCTGACCTAGAGGTCAGTCCTGGGAGTTTTAAGAAGGCCCAGTGGGAGGACCCCACATTAGCGGTAGCAAGGGGAAATATACGGGACCAGAATAGTACTCCTGGCCAACCAGATAGGTCACTTGCTTACCCCTACTTCGAGGTAGAGAACGACCTAGTATATCGGGTTGATAAAAGGAAATCAGTTACAACTAAACAATTGTTGGTACCACGGACATTCCGTAACGTAGTATTACACCTCGCACATAGTCATCCATTGGGGGGACACCTAGGGGTGGAAAAGACAAAAGAAAAGGTTCTCCGAAGCTTCTATTGGCCTGGGGTTCTGGCAGAAATTACGAATTATTGTTCCTCATGCCCAGAATGTCAGATCACCGCCCCGTTCAAGGCGTACCGCAGCCCATTGGTACCCCTTCCCATAATAGAGGTACCATTTGACCGGATTGCTATGGATCTAGTAGGACCCCTAATAAAGTCTGCTAGGGGACATCAGCATATATTGGTAATATTAGATTATGCCACCCGATATCCGGAGGCAGTTCCCCTACGTAGCACCTCAGCTAAAAACATAGCAAAAGAGTTAGTAGTTCTGTTTTCCCGGGTCGGGATTCCTAAAGAGATTCTATCTGACCAGGGAACACCATTTATGTCCCAAGTAACGAAAGAGCTATGTAAACTCCTAAAAATCAAGCATCTCAGAACCTCAGTCTATCATCCACAAACAGATGGTTTAGTGGAAAGGTTCAATAAAACCTTAAAGAGCATGTTACGGCGGGCGGTTGATAAAGATGGGAAAAACTGGGATTGTTTGTTACCGTACCTGTTATTTGCCATTAGGGAAGTTCCCCAATCATCCACAGGCTTCTCCCCGTTTGAACTATTGTATGGCCGACACCCAAGGGGCTTACTGGATATAGCCAAAGAGACTTGGGAACACGAGGTTACCCCTTACAGAAGTGTAATAGAGCATGTTGCCCAGATGCAGGACCGCATTGCTGCAGTCCTACCCATAGTGAGGGAACACATGGAGAAAGCTCAAGAAGCACAGAGGAATACATATAATAAGGGTGCTAGGGTCAGAATTTTTTCTCCAGGTGATAGGGTACTAGTTCTGGTTCCCACCGTGGAGAGTAAATTCCTTGCTAAATGGCATGGGCCATATGAGGTCTTGGAAAGAGTGGGAGAAGTAAATTATAAGGTAAGACAGCCAGGTAGGAGGAAACCTGAGCAAATTTACCATATAAACCTACTCAAGCCCTGGAAAGATAGAGAAGTCTTGTTAACCCTATTACCCCCAGGTCCGTCAGAGAATCAAGAAACTGACCCAGAGGTTAGCATAGCTGAAACCCTGTCTGTTCATCAGAAACGAGAGGTTCAGAATTTAGTGAAAAGAAACAAAGAAATCTTCTCTATACGGCCAGGTAGAACTAGCGTAATTGAACATGACCTAGTCTCTGAACCGGGGGTCCGAGTTAACCTTAAACCGTACCGAATCCCAGAGGCCAAAAGAAAGGCTATAAGTTTAGAGGTTAAAAAAATGCTAAAACTAGGTGTAATTGAGGAATCCCAAAGTGGGTGGAACAGCCCTATAGTCTTAGTCCCAAAGCCAGATGGTACAACAAGGTTTTGTAATGACTACCGGAAACTAAACGCGGTGTCAAAATTTGATACTTATCCTATGCCCAGGGTAGATGAACTTGTAGAGAGACTGGGCAAAGCCCGATATCTCACAACCCTAGACCTAACAAAAGGGTACTGGCAGGTTCCCCTCACAGAAAGGGCAAAAGAAAAGACAGCCTTCTCAACCCCAGAAGGCCTCTTTCAGTATAAGGTGTTGCCTTTTGGCTTACATGGAGCTCCCGCCACATTCCAAAGAATGATGGATAAAATTTTAAAACCACATGCTCGGTATGCTGCCGCCTACCTGGATGATGTGGTAATCCATAGTGAAGATTGGCAATCCCACCTTCCAAAGGTCCAAGCTGTGCTTGACGCAGTCCGGTCTGCTGGACTAACTGCTAACCCCGCTAAATGCACTATTGGTCTGGAGGAGGCCAAGTATCTGGGATATTCTATTGGCAGAGGTTTACTCAAACCCCAAACACTCAAAGTGGAGGCGATACAAAATTGGCCAAGGCCAGTTACAAAAAAACAAGTAAGGACCTTTTTGGGGTTAATTGGGTACTATAGAAGGTTTATTCCCAATTTTGCAACTAAGGCAACCCCACTAACTGACCTCACAAAAGCAAGAGGACCGCTAATGGTAAAGTGGTCCCCCGAAACCGAACAGGCCTTTAGAAGCCTGAAAGAAGCTCTCTGTGCCCAACCAGTGTTGGTCACACCTGACTTCTCCAAAGAGTTCGTAGTCCAAACCGACGCATCTGAGGTAGGGCTGGGGGCGGTACTCTCCCAGGAGTCTCAAGGTGAGGAGCACCCCATCCTTTATTTAAGTAGGAAACTAAATCCCCAGGAGAAAAATTACTCCATAGTAGAGAAAGAGTGTCTCGCAATAAAGTGGGCTGTAGAGACGCTCAAATACTACCTGTTGGGGAGAAAATTCCGGTTGGTCACAGATCATGCACCCCTTACCTGGATGTGTCAAAACAGGGAAAAGAATGCTAGAGTGACCAGGTGGTTCCTAAGCCTACAACCCTTTAAATTTTCTGTGGAACACAGGTCAGGGCACAAACATGGCAATGCTGACGGGTTGTCAAGGATGCACTCCCTAATATCCATGGTCGCTCATCCCTCGAGGTCTGAGCTGGGGGGGAGGATATGTGACAGAAACCAGGGGATGGTAATAAATTCCGTATATAGGGCTCCCAGGATACTAGACAGTTTCTATCCTGTTTGGCCTGGGAGTGCAGCCTTATAATACATACACTCCATCCCACAGTTTGGCAAGCGCTGGAACTGAGGGATGAGAGATCCAGACCAGAGTTTGTCTGCTGCCTGATTTCTGTCACCTGTCATGCTAATTAGGAATCAGGTATGAAAGACTGATTTCCTGTTTGCTCTGGTCTCCCCACAAGAGCCAGGAGGCTGGAAGGCTGCTGAACTACAGAGGGGAGAAGCCTCTTCCCCAAACAGGTTCAATCTTTCTGTTCATTTGTGTAAGACTGCAAAAGTACCGTGTTTTGATGTTGGAAGTGGAAAAGCCACTTCCAACCCTGAGTCAGGGATATCTAAGTTAAGTTATCGCTCAGGTGAGCAGCTTTTGTTTTGATCTGTTTTCTGTTGTATGCACTGTGGCAGTCTCAGTGCCTGGGACTGAATAAACCAGGCATAGCCTGTTTAAAGGAACAGTACGTGACGCCTCATCATTTAACCTACCCTAAAAGACCGTGTTCTAAACAGTCCCGGACAAACGACGGAGCCCCGGAGTAAGCCGTTTGTCACAATATATATATATATATATATATATATATACTCTAACAGTAAAAATACAAGCTGCGCCTATATACTCAATAAAACTATTAAGTAAATGTAAGAGCTAATAAAATGTAATAGCACATTCAACACTAGTTGGACATAACCGCATACATAATAGTAAAATAATATAACTAAAATTACACAAAAACAAAATGAATATATTAAAAAAAGGTTGTGAGGTACCATTCCCTTTTCAGTTAACAATGGATAAAGTCCAAAAATATTCCGGGCTCCGGCTGCTTTCAAAAGGGAGAACCAGCTCCAGACCTATAGATAAAAGAAAAGAGAAAGCGCACAGGTCATAGGGCCTTATTCAGAAAGCCTCGATAAGGCCCTTATCGAGCACTTATCGACCAAATGGCTACTTGTATTCAGATAGCCTCGATAAGTGCTCGATAACTGCCTGTATCGACGCAAAATTGTATCGCTATCCGAAATTCGCCGACTGAGCAGCAATCAGCCCCTTATCGTCCATTTTCAGATGGTTGAAAAACTTGCGCGATTCAGAGACCCACGAGTCGGCTATCGCGGCATATCGCAGCCCATCACAGCCCTAAAAGGCGGTCTTCTCCCCAAATCCAATTCACCACAAAACTTTTGGTAAGTTGGTGGGGAGATGGCCTCGATGAGCAGCGATGTGTCTGGACTTAGAAAAAATCAGGCCCCTTTCCTGCCTCGGATTGATGCCGGGGGTCTCCGGAGCTGATAGCCATTTATAGCAGATCCGGACCCCCCCGGCATGCATCCGAGGCAGGAAACATGCATGTACAGCAACTTCATTACCTTAGCGGCTAACCGCTAAGACAATGAAGGGGTTAAACACCTGTGCCAAGCTTACTGTAAGAAACATACAATACAATATAATACAGTGGCTAGCGGGGGTGGGTGAAGGGGGAATTTGGCCCTTAGTGGCTCTTTAGGCCTTGCGGGGGGGTTGCGGGGGGGAGTTAACCCCTTCATTACCTTAGCGGTTAATACCGCTAAGGTAATAAAGGGGTTAACCCAACCGCTACCAACCCGCAAGGTCTAAACACTCATCCTTAGGGCTAATACCCTCTTCACCCACCCGTGAGGCCTAAACACCCACCCCTGACTGACTATACCCACCCTATACCCATTGAGTAGTATAGTGGTGCATCATACCCATATAATAATAATATGGGCATGATAAGCCTCTATAGCACTCAATGGGCACCCTAATGACAATACAGTAATACACAAGACACACAATAATAAAATGTAACTAAACTCCAAAAAATCACACGTCACTAAATACAAACAGTAGCCAGCTAATCCAATCAATACAATCAATAGCAACATCAACAATGAATTAATTAAACCATTAACCAATCTAAACAATTAATTCCGAAACCAACTCAAAATGAATAGTAACACTAACAATGTAAACAATGAATTACTCCAACATTAATGAATTTAAACAGTTAAATAGAAAGAAATTCTAACAATCTCTGAAGTAACCATAAAACACATTAGCTAACATAATATAACATTAAATACAAACGAACACCAATCGCAAACCTTTAATGACATTAAGCATGAAAAAACAATCAATCACATCCACATAATACTTGAAATGCCAAAAAGCAACACCAATACCAAGCGAGAAATGCCCCCCCAAATATTGTCATAATAATGTATTAATCTGTACCCTAAAGAGGTACTGATTAATATATTATCCGTCAATGTGCCTCCCCAAAACAAATCAAAAAACACATCCAAAGATTAAACCTGTAAAAAGAGACATTTACAAATTCCCTTGCGATTTTTTTTATCAACCCTCTCTGAATATGTCCCATAGTGTGATACTGTATATGCTTTAATATAAAAGGTAGAGGGAAACAAGCTCACTCAAAAACCATCCACCGCAAAGCATATAGCAAATGGAAATATTCTATATGCTCATTTGCATGTCTTAGACAGTCTGAGGGTTTTTGTCACTTTTTTTACCCACCATAACTTAACTAAGTATGGTAAACCCAATCCTCATTGCTTCATTGCATAGCCAGTTAACCAACCCCACACTGATGAGAACAATTGAGGTCGAAACGGCTGTCTGTGGGTAGGTTTTCTGGCTATGCATCTTAACCCTGGCTGTGTTTAAAGCTGTGACCATGCAGCAAACTTAAGCCTATAGGGAACCATGTTAAAAATGGTTTTGAAGCAAAAGGGGACACTGTGTGCACATTTGCATGTCATTTCCCAGAGTCCCTTGCTGCAGTGGAAGTGCTGTGTGCTGGGTAATAATGGTGAAAGGCGGGGTTGCAGACCTGTCTAAGACACGCAAATGAGCATTCAGGAATATTTCCATTTGCTATATATATATATTATATATATATATACACGGAGCAGAGTAACAGAACAGCAGCGCTTACAGATTCTTTGGAGCATGAGTATTACTCATACAATGCTTTTTTATCTTTTATGTTTGTGAGTTCATTTTATGAGCCTTTTATTGGGAATTAAACCATTTTTTGCACAGTAATGCACTAGGATTGGGCGCTTTTTTCTTCTATTTTCTATGCAGGTGGAGAGGGAGGTCGTTGTGCCCTTTAAAGAAGCAGCCTTTTTCCTGTCAGTGCTTTTCTGTTTCTTGCATTATTTGGACTTCATTTGGACTTCAAAGGATTTGTGACAAAAGTTTGTTATTGGGTCCACAGCACATCTTTTTATAACTATATATGCATTTGGTGAACGTATTGATTGCACAGTTAAATATTATTATTGTCATTTAGGTTTTTTGTATATTTATACATTTTCTGATCATTTATTAATATACTATTGCTGTCACACCACACCCAAGCGCAGTCCTTTTCTGTGTATATATATATATATATTATATAAAAATAGAATTTATCTATCTATATATATATAGACATATATTTTTAGATAGATTATATTTTTGATTTATTGATTATCTTCCTGATGAAATAGGATGCAACAAATATTAAGCTTGTTAAGGTTTAAAACCATCCTACCAATAGATTTAACTTTATATGGTAAGGATTTTTTTTAAAGAATTAAAAACATTTAAGTTCATGTAGGTTACTGTAGCCATGGAAACTAAAACCCTTTTATCTAAAGTTGCAGAAAGCAAAGTAAAGCCATTGCAGAGCACTGATGCTCATATTGCCCCAGCGATGACCTTAGCTTTTTCTTTGCTGAAAATTGTCTGACACTTAATAAATGAGTTATATATATTTGTTTTCTAAAGAAGGCTTAATACTAGTCTTTCAGAGTACTTTTTCATCTTAGAGTTAGTCATACACATCCTTAGCTCTTAACTAGGCTTTTGCAGACCACTGTGAAATAGTACGTAATGTCTGGAAACATTTTGAGAAAAGTACCATCATACTTACATCATCAAACTATTGAAATGTCTTAAAATAAAATCTAAAAGCAACTTAATTGTGTTATATATGTGGTGCAATTTTAAGGTAATATCTGGGTAACATAATGTGATTTTGAAAAGATACACAACATTTAAGAGAACCCTATTTAAACCCATTCCATTTTCAGACGTTGCTCCTCTATAACATTGACTTGGTTATACTGAATTACTGTACTTCTAGAGATGTGAAAACATTTTTGTGCAAGTTCGCAAAGCAATATTAAAGATATTGGCACACATCTGCAGGTCAGATGGGCCTTTTTAATGAAATGTTCACAATCTTCTGGCAAAAATCACAAATTGTTGTGGTTATGTAGGGAAAAATTGCATTCCCACATATACGAACAATGTGTGAACTTTTTGTGAAAATGTATCATTAATGAAAAACCCTCTCCCTCTCCCTCTCCCTGCATCTAAGGATTGTGAATTTCTGTGCATCATGGTGTTCTTCAAGATGATGACCATTGCTTCGTGTGTCAAGTGTTGTTGGTGCCGCAATTGGATGAGGAGCATGAATCTTTATCTGGCAAATGAAAGAAACACTTACATTGTATTTTATTTGTTTGTGTATTTTTTGGGGATATGCATTGATTGGCATTATGTTTATATATGGCCTTTTTAGGTTTTAGTTAACCACATTGACAAGGAATGCATTTTTTGGCTAATGTTTGTTTTTATTTAATTGTAATGTATTTTATTTTTTACATTTTTGTTTTTTTTAGGTTGCCCTTAGTTACCAATGTGTTTTTCTATGTCCCTTTTGAGGGTATAGATAAGTGTGATGGAAGGGGTTGCCAGCCTCACATAATAAAGGTGAAACCTGGCTGGCTGCCCCAATACGTTTGTAATGGCAGTATGTGGCCGGTATGTAATGTATTTGGCCAGTATCTAATGTAATTTTTGTGAAATCCCTTCTAGAAAAGAGCTTATCACTGTGTGATGTCTGGAAGGGGGAAAACGGTAGGTTTTGGGGACCAGAAATTATATATGTATAAAAGCACTTTATTCCCTGTGTTAGTGTATTCCCCATACCGTTAGCAAGCCAGGAAATTGTATGTGGTGTTTGTGGCATTTCTCTGTGTGCAGCATCAGTAATTCACTTAGCCAAGCTGGCTACAGAGAAATACCGGGTCGTGACAAAAAGCTTGGAGTGGCTGAGTAGGGGGACAAAATGGTGAGCGGGAAAGGGCTGATTACCAGGTCCGGGGATGGGCTCTCAGCGGGTAATAACGCATTTGTTCTCCACTGACACTGAGGTGCCTACCCAGCGGGAGGTTTAGGGCTGGCCAGGGGAACTGTTGATGGGTCTGAGCCCTGTAGGCACGATTCCTGTTTGCCAGTTTAAATTCCCTGCTTGCTGGCATCTTCCTCTGCTGTGGGCAGTCCAGAGTGCCTAGACAAGCCCCCTAAGCTGATTGGTGCAGCTGGACAAACCCTCGTCTTCTCATTACTGCACCATCACAATCCGTGCCCTGATTGGTCGGCGGCTCCTGCTCCATGTTAAGTATAGCTACGAGGGCTATGTAATATGTGCAGCCAATCAGAGAGGATAAAGGATAAAGAGAGGATAAGAGAGAGATAGGAAAGAGCGAGAATATCAAAAGGAGAAAGAACTAAGAAGAGAAAGAGATCTAAGAAAGGATAGAGAAGATAGAAAAAGAGAAAGAGAGAGATATGATTCTGCTAAATATGCAAAAGCGAGTAGATCTCGCTCTCCGATTGGAACAACAGGGACAAATGACCTTTTGGATTTAAGTATTTGGGAAACAAAAAACCCATTTACTCCCCTCTTAGAAAAAGAAGAGGGGAGCCATTACCCCAAAGGGGAAAGAGACAGAGAGGCAAGCGGGGGGGAAGAAAGAAAATAGTAAAAAAGCCCCTCCCAAATTATACCAAAAATATCTTCAATCTGAGTAATGTAGAATTAACATCATCCCAATTAAGTGTCATTTCTAAGGGTTTGTCCTTTGCCCCTACTTGTGGCCCCAACAACTTTGAGCTCTTTGTGGACGCAAATAAATATATACGTAAATTAACGGTAAAAAGATTTTTTCTTAGTAAAAATGTTGAATCAAGGATGACTAATCCAAAACAAATTGTTGAAATAGAAAATGACAAATTTAAGCATACCACTCTTAAAAATAAATCGACCTTTAATCCTACTTATTGTAAAGGCAATCATATTGAGGTTTTTTATAATCTAATTGTCAAAGATTTTGAAGAGCTCTCAAAGAAAAATAACAAATCACAAATGAGAAATAATTTGAATAAGGAAGAGAGGGATGCCCTAGAAGAAATAACAAGTAATACCAACATAGTTATTAAACAGGCTGATAAAGGAGGAGGGATAGTCATCCAAAATAGAGATGACTATCTAAAAGAGGCCTATCGCCTTCTAGGAGACAAAAAGACTTATGAAATTCTAAAATATAATCCCACTGCTACCTTTACAAATGATTTAAAAATACTTTTGGATCGTGGTAAGGAATTGGGTATATTAAATGAAGGCGAATATAATTTCTTGTTTAATGAACACCCCCAATTGCCAATATTATATACACTGCCAAAGGTCCATAAGAGTTTGACGCAACCCCCCGGGAGACCGATAATCTCCGGGATTAACTCTCTGACATCAAATCTGTCAGCTTATATAGATACTTTCCTCCAAGATCATGTGAAGACACTCAAATCGCACCTGAAGGACACTACAGACGTATTGCATTTATTAGAGAGCGTAACATGGAAGAATGAGTTCATCATGGCCACTATAGATGTTACGTCTCTCTATACGTCTATAGAGAAAAATTTGGGCTGTGAAGCAGTGAGCTTCTTTCTTAAACAAGATCCAGATATGAATGAACAGCAAATACAATTCATTCTTGATAGCATTTGTTTTATACTTGACAAAAATTATTTTTGGTTTGATAACAACTTTTACATTCAGAGATGTGGTACCGCCATGGGTACGAGGTTTGCTCCCAGTTACGCCAATCTCTTTATGGGACTCTGGGAGGAACAGCACATATGGCCCGGTGGCGTGCTGGGGGCGGACCTTGTCCTTTGGCGGCGCTACATCGATGATGTGATTTTGATTTGGCAAGGCAGTCAGGAGAGTTTGGACGCCTTTCTGTCAGGTATAAATACAAATCATTATAACCTACAATTCACTTCTGCTACTAGTACAAGCTCCCTCAATTTCTTAGATCTCAATATTTATATAGAGAATGGCATTCTAAAAACTAGGTCCTATTTTAAGGAAGTGGACAGCAATAACTACATCTTACGTACAAGCTGCCACCAGAATTTATGGATGGACAATGTTCCTTATAATCAGTTCAGGAGGATGCGCCGTAATTGCACTGATACATTGGTATTTCATGATCAGTGCAATACACTAAAAGAACGCTTTGTTGAGAAACAGTACAATCCAGGACTCCTGGACGTTGCATTTGAAAAGGCTAATTGTCTAGATAGAAAGGATCTAATAATACCAAATAAAAAAGAGAAAGTTTTAAACACAAATTTTGACACAGCATTCTTAACTTCTTTTAATAAAGAATCAAACAAAATCAAGAAAATAGTCAACAAACATTGGCATGTTTTATTAAATGATCCAATTCTGAAGGATAACATACCACAACACCCCAAGGTGATCTTTAAAAAAGCTAGAAACCTGAAGGGGATGATAGCACCAAGTGCAATCAAAATGGTTGAATCAAATAAAAATAAAAATGGATGGCTTCAAAAATTGGAAGGATTCTATGGGTGTAGTTCATGCACCGCCTGTAGACATAAAAACCCAGATAAAAAGAAATTTAAGAGTAACAACAGAAATGAGGAATATAAAATAAAACAATACATGAATTGTAATTCAAACCACATAATTTACCTTCTTGAATGCCCATGTGGGCTACAATATGTGGGTAAAACAACACGAGCAATTAAGACACGCATCATAGAGCATTTGAGTAATATTAGACGAAGTGTTCAGACCCATAATGTATCTAAACATTTTTCCATATTTCACAACTCCAATGTAGCAGGATTAAAATTTACTGCTATAGAACATGTGGCACAACATTGGAGAGGTAGAGACAGAAATTTAGACCTAAGTAAAAGGGAAATGTACTGGGTACATAAACTCAACACTTTGACACCAAATGGTCTTAATGTGGATTTTGAGATTGCACCTTTCCTCTAATTATTGCACTTTGCATATGCACTTTGGCTATTTTGATCTAATTATTGCACTTTGCATATGCACTTTGGCTATTTTGATATAATTCACATATTTAATCTGTATTTTTTATTCTTTTATATTAAATCATGCTGGTTTATTTTATACCTATGTCCCTTTAACTAATCAATGTCTTTTCTCTCTTTTCCCCTTGTGTATACATATGGATCCTCTCCATTTAATTACTATCAACTTGAGTTTTATTATGATCCTAGTTTTTTAATTATAGTTTTTAATTATGTTTTTATCTCTTAATATAGAGTGATTAAAATCAATTTATTATATGTATTTTATGCGTCGATATTTTTGGCCACAGAATTGTGTACCCTTGTGGGAGAATCTGTGTGTAAATTAATTAATTAAATGTGTTTTCAATTAGTATCTCAATTGATGATGCTATTTAAGTAACACCCATTAGGGGACATGATTATTGCTCCTGAGGAAGCTGCGGATGCAGTGAAACGCGTTGAGCCAAGCTAAGGAAGGAGACAGAGTACAGCTGCATCATAACCTGATGGTCTGATAGCCTGCTCCAACCCCAGAGGCACTGCTGCTGCGGCTCGGCGAGTCTTCCATACCCCCTGATCTTCCCGTCCTCACCGGAAGGCGTCATTCCGAGGCCAGGAAGTGACGTCAGACGCCATCTATCCGGACGAGGGGGCACCCTCGAGGAGGGGATTTCTGAGTGGAGTGGAGGACATTTCCAACTGCCAAGCCGTCCGTGTAGCTGCCTGATATTCAAAGAAACCTTTATGTGAATGTGCTCACACGTTGCATTGTGAGTACACATTTCTATGCTTCTTTTATAAATTTTTAGTGTTACCTGGTACACACTATGTTTCCCTCTTTCTCTGTATGAATGCGGTTGCTGTTCTGTGAGAGCGAAAGCCCCGGCGATTACACTATCCAGTTTACAACCATCAGTGACTGCTGTATGCTGCTATCTTAGGCGGAGGAATATATTATTCAACTTTACATACAAAAACGCTGTTTTTTATCCTGCTTCTTGTAAGTAGGCGATCCGTAAGAGCCAAGTTTTTCCTGAAATCTGACCCATAATTGTCCTTAAGTACTACACTATGATTTGTTATTGTATGTTTTTTTCTGGGTGTTCCTGACGATCCTGCTCCCTTCCTGTCCTGGATTCAAACGTTTTGTGAGGGAATCAGTGTATATTCCCTGGAAGGTTGAGAGTTTCTTTCAGTTACACAATATATTATTTAATATTATTTCAATATTATTTAAATATCACTATCACTGTGTTTTAGCGCCACACTGAATCACTGGGTTTCACAGCCAATCAGAGAACCAGAACATCTATGGAGTTGATCGGAGACATGGGTGGCGGGCTTTTCAAAAGTGCTCTGTGGGAAATAGCAGTGCGCTTAACGGAAAAGTGCTGGAGAAGCCAGGGAAGCCAGCACATCTTTGGAGCTGATAACAAAACCACTAACTAAAAACATATGACAAGCGCTAACATAAATCAATTGACCAATGAACTTTAAGGTGATCTGTGCTAATGCACAGACTATAAATCAAATGTGAAAAATAAATATATAGATATCAGAAAAATTCCTTATGGTAGATGATTCAAATAGGAATGGCTGCCAAGGAGAACATCATATACAAGATCTCTCAGTGAACTTGTTGCAAAACAGTAAATAAAGAAGGAAATGCAGTCCCGGCACAAGGAATAATATAAATACCAATTCTTCTTTATCACTGGTTCTCCTCCTATTGTAAAATACAAAGGGAACACACCATTGCGCAGTAGACAGGTACAATGGGCTCTTTAACTGCAGACACACAAAATTGCCTACTTATGTAGTGGATACAATCTGTACTTTTAGCCAATGTTTTCCTCGTGAAATTTACGAACCTCAGCCCAGTCCAACCAGCTCTGTCAGGTAAGTCACACATACCATGCACAGGAACTATTCAATTTAACAAAGAATAAGGAACAACATTTGGTGACCTGGACTCCAGAGTGTAATGCTGTATTTAACAAGCTGAAGGATATTTTATGCATTGAACCAGTGTTGAAAAGTCCAGACTTCAAGTTACAATTTATTGTACCCTGTGACACATCACGTGGGGTTCATGGATTTCAGGAGGAAGACGTTGGCTAAAAGTACAGATTGTATCCACTACATACATCAAGATATTACCTTGTAAGCAGGCAATTTTGTGTGTCTGCAGTGAAAGAGCCCATTGTTCCTGTCTACTGCGCAATGGTGTGTTCCCTTTGTATTTTACAATAGGAGGAGAACCAGTTATAAAGAAGTTCTAACGGGACTACATCAACGGACTGAACTTTCTGGGCTTTGGTTTCTCTTTGGATTTACATATGGACAGTGGGAATTGGTATTTATATTATTCATTGCGTAGGAGACTACATTTCCTTCGTTATTTACAACTTTGGAGCTGAACGGAGAAACGGCTGGCAGGAAATTCAAAGTGCTTTGTGTAAAAGAGCACTGAGAAAGCATTGAGAAGCCGGGGAAAAAGACGTTCAAGGCAAACCTACTGAAGCAGAAACCTTGCACCTAGTTGAGGCTAGTTTCGTGCCCCCAGGCCCCCAGTTGGTGAGTATTTCTATGTGTTTGTGTATTTTGTGTGTTTGCTAACTTGCCAGAATGAACTTTCGTTTATCCAATTATTGTGTCCGTCTGGTGATAGTGATCCCGATTGTAAAGGTATTAAACTGTCTGGTCCCCGTGACAATAAGCAAAGTGACAATCAATGGGAAATAACCATTCTGGTAATTAAGGGGTTACTGGTGTTTTAATGGTTGGGCATTGGCCCTTACCTGTTGGTGAGAAGAGGAGGAGGTTTGCTTTCATCCTGGCAGGGGTAAGTAAAACATTTATTAATTTAATTTGTACTGTATATACCTGTAAACTGTATTTGAATGGGCAAAAGCAAAATAGCCATGTTTGGCTACCGATGCAGCGGCCCTTAATCGAACAAAGCTCAAAATGGATTTTGCGGTTTCCCCGTATTCCGCACAAGTTTTGCCGTGGCAGACTATAATGGCCCATCGGATTAAAACAGCAGGTCCCTGCTGTGTGAGTCCTACCTGGGTCTGCCTTTCTGTAATAGATGCGCAGTAAGAGATACGCTGAATCAGTCACTCTAACTGCGCGCCTCTCACACGTGATCGCAGGTTTTTTTTTTTTTTTAAACATTACAGAAATGTAGCAGGGGCTCTCTAGAGCTGAACCACATTGATTTCAAGTCTGGGGACTCCCTACTTCCTGAGATACAGGCCCAGTTATGGGGTGCCGGTATCTCCTATGAATTGAAATGTCCCGATCACGTGACTTGAGACATTTATATGCATAGGAGACACAGTCACCCCATACCGGTGCCTGTATCTCAGGAAGCAGGGGGTCACCGAACCTGAAACCAATGCGGTTCAGCTCAGGATACCCACTGCTACATTACTGTAGTGTTTAAAATTCAATATCTAGTAAGCACAAATACACAACCCACCCTGTGCCCCCACATACTGTAAAACCAATATTTATTTTTATAGACACAGGATTAATATCCCAGGCTGGCAGGGGGTCCCCGTGTGGTCCCGACAGGTGTCCGCAGGCCCCACAATGCACCTTGGGGGGTACCCACGGGTGTTTGGGAGCCTCCGGCTGGTCCCTGCTAGGTTCCGTGGCCTCCAGGTGGTCTCCGCGGGTCCCGGTGGGCCCCAATTGGGTCCACAAGTGGTCACTGTGGGTATCTGGTGTCCCCGGGTCATCCCCACAGGTGTCTGGGAGACCTTGGTTGGTTCCAACAGGGGTATGAGGGCCCTCGGGTGGTTCCCACGGGTGTCTTGGGGGCCCCCGGTTCTTCCCCATGGGTGTCCCCAATGGGTCCTCAGGTGATACCCGTTGGCATCTGGGGATCATCGGTGGGCCCCTTGGGCATTCGGGGGTCCTTGGGTGGTCCCCGTGGGTCCCCGCAGGCCTGCGGTACCATTATTGTATTTAAAAAAATAAACGGCCTACATTTAAATCATTACAGCTCCCCCCAACCCCTACCCCCCCAAAATATATACAGTACAGTAATGGGCAAAGTAACTATTATACAGATATGGATAATAGATTATTTGTCCATTACTAAACACAACATTAGCCATGCTGCATAAATAAAGTAAATAAAACCGTTCTACTTACCCCATGCATTATGAAGGGCCTCATCGTCAGCTTACTGCAGGTCCATGTCCTCCATTGCCAGAAAAAATACATAGCAAAATACATTCTAATGGCCCCTAGCCCCTTAATCACCTTAGCGGTTAATAACCGCTATAGTAATTAAGGGGTTAACCCACCCTGCCACCCTACCCACCCGGTAGACCTAACCACCCACCCCGAACCCACAATACCAACCCTGTACCCATTGATTGTTATAGTAGTACATCACACCCATATAATATGGCATGATAAGCTACTATAACAGTCGATGGTCACTTTAATACAAAAACCTGAATGTCCAAAATACACAATAATAAAACCTACAGTATTCAACAAGCACCTAAACCCCAAACTGTAAAATTAAAAGCAATAGGCAACCAATCAATTAAAGAAATAAAACCACTAGCCAATCCATTAAATAAATCACACCACTAGACAATCAATTAAAGAATTCATACCACTAAACAAACAATAAATTCCATATATAAAAGCAGTAGCCAATACATCAATTAATTAATACATCCACTAGGCAACACATAAATGAAACCATTAGCCAACAAATTACAGTAAATCATTAAATAAAAACGCCCAACAATCTGTAAAATTAAAATAAAAAAATAAAAACAAACCATCACAACAGTATACTGTAACACATCAATTAATTAATAAATCCACTAGGCAACACATACATTTTACCATTAGCCAGCAAATTACATCATTAAATAAAAACGCTGAACAATCTGTAAAAAAATACAAATCAAAACAAGCCATCACAATTAAACACAATTTAATCAAAACAATAAACATACATAAAAAATATCAGTCTACAGAAGAAATGCATTTGCCAAAAAATGCATTGACTATTACTGTATTCATCTGTACCATAAACAGGTTCAAATTAATACATTAGCAGTCAATTGGCATTGAAAAACATAAAAATAGAAAAATCCAATCGAAAAACTTGTAGAAATAAGAGTACATACATTCAACATTGATCTTACCTTTAGAAGCGTTGGCCCTCCGAATCCTGGGGAATCAGCAAGCTCTCCTTGGTTGACGTCACGGAACACAATTCGATGGGTATTGTGGGTTTGGGGTGGGTGGTTAGGTCTACCGGGTGGGTAGGGGGGCAGGGTGGGTTAACCTCTTAATTACTATAGCGGTTATTAACCGCTAAGGTGATTAAGGGGCTTGGGGCATTAGGATGTATTTTGCTATGTATTTTTTCTGGCAATGGAGGACATGGACCTGCAGTAAGCTGACGACGATGCCCTTCATATTGCATGGGGTAAGTAGAACGGTTTTATTTACTTTATTTATGCAGCATGCTAATGTTGTGTTTAGTAATGGACAAATAATCTATTATCCATATAAGGATGTGACATCATGTCTAAGGGAGGTACATCACATCCTTTAAACAACATGAGTGCCATCACATGGTACTATATGCAATGGGATTGGAGACAATCCAATTGCTTCCAAGTTCCATTTTTTACAAAGGATGTGACATCAGACCTTACAGTGAATTCAATAAAAGAAGAAAAAAAAGAAGAACTACTCACCCGAGACTGATTTTTAAGCAACATTGCTGTGGGTCAAGTTGAGGATCCATCTACCATCAACAGGATGCCAACTGATTGGAAGAAGGCCATCATGCCTGGATCTTTTTTATCAGATGTTCATTTTTTGTTTATTTTTATGCCATCTGGCACATTGATTTATTTATCCTAGTTGTTGGTTTTATTTGTGCCATTGGGCGGAGATTATTTTGCAGGTTTCTAGTTTTCTCTTCTATTGGCCATCGAGAGAGGATTGTTTTTTGGTTTTATTTTTATGATTGGGCATCATGCCCTTAATTGGATTCATATGTGTGTGGCCCAGAAGGTGAAGAGGATTGCCTTCATCCCATCAGGTGTAAGTGATACTTTTATTTATTTAGGGTGTACATTGATTGTCAATGTGGTTATTTAGGACCATTGAAAATAATGGATTAAATGGCTTAGTTTTTACTATGTTAGTATTTATTATAATGTATATTTTATTCACTGTATTGAGTTATGCAACATTTGGCTAATAGGACTATTTCCCATTACTGTGTGTGTGTGGGGGGGGGAGGGGGCAGAGGAGGGGGTGCTACTCTTGTTAGTGGCAGGGGCTGGGTGATGAAGGTAGTTGCCCTGGAATGGATGGTTAAGCCTCCTGAGGGGTGGTAGGAGGGGTTAACCCCTTTATTACCTTAGTGGCTAGTAAACAATGCTTTGCTGGACATAAAGGAAAAAAATGGGGATAAGTAATGTTTTTTTAATATTGTACATTTATCTTTATTATAGCGTACTACTGATTGCAAATATGGTGATCTATGCTTCCATTTAGAGAGCCTAGTTTGGTACAGTGACAAGCAATATTTTTATACTTATTTTTTTCCAAAATAATATTCATATTGATTTACAAATAATTTTATAAGCAAAGTTGTTGCACTTATAATTTGAAACATATTCAAAGTTACCACATAGAAGTAAAAAAACTAAAAAATTACAAATAAAGCTGTTTGTGTTTGAAAGGTGTTACAAGCAACGTTGAAAGTTTATCCATTTCTAAAATATATGCAATATAAAACATATGGGTATTAGTCATTGTGAAAGTCTCATTTGAAAAGGAAAAGTGAAATAGTATGTGCTTCAAATGAAAGGAGTGTTATAGGACACATCTATACGTTCTACAAACCTACAATATAAGCAACATAAAGCATATATGCATGTTTCATAAGAGTAAATACAGGAAAAAATGAAAATTAGTTAAAATTACATAATAATGAACAATTAGAAACAGAAGTAATATTAGATATTTTCATGTTTCAGGGGGAAATACATTTTAACAAACAATGGAGTAACACACTACCACGTTTAAGCTATAGAAAATTACTGTGTTTCAAGAAAGTCTATCCAAGGAAACAATATTAGGAAATAATTGTCTTTGCGAATTATGAATAGAATGAGTATGTATTTCTGTTTGCTTCTGATTACATACTTATAGCGCAGCTTCCCCATTCCTATTGGAGTTATGGTGGCTACTGAGTGTGTGGTGCTTTACTTGTGGCTCACAGGAGGCCTGAACCTCTGCTGTTAGGAGCCTGGTGTGTAACTGATCTGTCTGGTGACAGCGCCTCCACCTATGAGGGATCATAGCTATACTGGATAACCCATCATAGGACAATATACCCAATAACACACACCAGTATGGTGTAACAGTATTTACTAGGAACAAACTTAGATCACACATATAATATGCAACAACACCTTGTAATACATATATTGATATACCCACACAGTATTCCCACAGTACTTGGGTTCACGGGCACCAGTGTTTCAGTGTCGAGTCCACGATAAGCACTCCCACTCCCACCCCAAGTGTGTGTGACAGCACTACCCACAGTAGAATGTTGGTGCACTGGAAGATAGTGTATACATAGTTACATAGTTACATAGTTACATAGTAGAAGTCCATCAAGTTCAACCTATGTTAAATTTTAAACGACAGATTCTTTATCCTATATCTATACTTACTTATTGATCCAGAGGAAGGCAAACAAAAAAAACCAGAGTCATATCATCCAATCATATCTCATAAAGGGGAAAAATAAATTCCTTCCTGACTCCAAGAATTGGCAATCAGATTAATCCCTGGATCAACGTCCTTCCCATGTATACTTATTTGGTATATCCCTGTATACCTTTCCTTTCTAAAAAGATGTCCAACCTTTTTTTGAACAAATTTATTGTATCTGCCATCACAGTCTCCATGGGTAATGAATTCCACATTTTAACTGCCCTTACGGTAAAGAACCCTTTCCTTTGTTGCTGGTGAAATCTCCTTTCCTCCAACCTTAAGGGATGGCCCCAAGTCCTTTGTACGGCCTGTGGGATGAATAGTTCTTTTGAAAGCTCCTTCTTTGTCCCCGAATATATTTGTATATAGTTCTCATATCCCCTCTTAAACGCCTCTTTTCTAATGTAAATAAATCTAATTTAGCTAGCCTCTCCTCATAAGTTAGATTGTCCACCCCCTTTATTCATTTGGTGGCTCTTCTCTCCACTCTCTCTAGTTCCATAATGTATTTTCTTAGAATTGGTGCCCAAAATTGTACTCCATATACAAGGTGTGGTCTTACTAATGCTTTGTAAAGGGGCATAATTATGTTTACTTCCCTTCCATCCATTGCCCGTTTAATGCAAAATAAGATCTTCTTTGCCTTTGCAGCTACTGCATGACTTTGGGCACTATTGCTAAACCTGCTGTCTAAAAGCACTCCTAAATGCTTCTCCATCAAGGATTCCTCCAATTTAACCTCATTTAATTTGTAAGTCGCCTTTTTATTGTTGCATCCCAAATGCATAACCTTACATTTATCTGTATGAAACCTCATCTGCCATTTACCTGCCCACGTTTCCAGTCTCTCCAAGTCCTTCTGAAGAGAAATTACATCCTGCTTTTATTCTACTACCTTACACAATTTAGTATCATCAACAAAGATGGAGAATTTGCTCTCGATGCCAACCTCAAGGTCATTAATAAACAAGTTAAAAAGCAGGGGTCTCAGTATCGATTCCTGAGGTACTCCACTCACGACTTTAGCCCAACCTGAAAAAGTTCCATTTATGACAACCCTCTGTTGTCTGTCCTTTAACCAGTTTTCAATCCAGGTGCATATATTATTATTGAGTCCAATTTTCTTTATTTTGAACACCAACCTCTTGTGTGAAACCATATCAAAAGCCTTTACAAAATGTAAATATACCTGCCGGGTTCTCCAGCACCCGGTAGCGCCAAATGAAGACAGAGATTCATCCAGTCCAACACCATCGCCATCAGCAATGACGTCCGCCTCAACGTGGGGTGGTAAAAAGCTGGAGTGTCCCACCATAATAGTCTCTCTGTGTGGTTATTGGGTGCCAGACCACCAGATGCCAGGTCACTGTCATGCCCTGACTGTGTCCGTCATTCTTGGTACTACAGGGGCAGTGTCCCTGTCTACTGGGCCTGTTCCTGCAGCAAACACAAGCTCAAAGGGGGAGTTGGGGTCTAGCTGGGGCCTATAGCGGTCTCTGGCCTCGTGCAGGGGTCACAGGCACCCTGCATACTCACCCTCACCCGTTCATGTCCCAGCTCCGACTTACTAGCGTGTTCCAGCAAACCAAATGTATCTAATTGCGGAGCAGGGAATCCTGCAGCCCTATTGGCTGCCCTTGGCCATCTGATCTCCAGCCCCTGTGCATGATTGTTCTTGTAGTCTCTGCGGAGCCCTCTGCTGCTGGTTGCACTGTGCATACGTGCCTATGTAATGTCCGCTGCACACGTTCTGGTCCTGCGCATGCGCAATATTACCCTGAGCATGCGTAGGCATAACAATATGGCGGTGCCCTGCTAAGAGAGCCGCCGGGAGCCTCTGGCGACTCGGTCACCTCTCCATACCCCCCGCCTTGCTCCTGCAGCCTCCAAGACGCGCAGCACTCTCCATGACCACAGCAGAGGTAAGCGGAGCCAAGGGGGAACCAAAGGGGGACAGTCAATTAGTGATATGCGCTCCAACATAAAAGTCCAATTCTGGTGTAAATCCTTTGAGTAATAATGTAGAAAATAGGTACTGGAGCTAGTGAGGTATGTATTCATAATATAGCATATACCATTAACAAGAACTCTAGCCCTGAAGGCTGAAGGCTGAAATATAAAGAAAATCATACCTACAGCCTCATTGGGGGAGTCCAGAGGTAGTAGAAAGAGGAATAACTACTCACAATTTGTATTGCCCCAGGCCTGTAGATCTTGGTGGGCGTGCCGCCAGGAGAATGCAGAGAGATCCAAGGGAAAATACTCCAACGCACAGCCCTGAACAAAGTGGGTCCCACACCAAAAACTAATAAAAATATATCAAATACTTTATTCTTCCATAGTTTAAAAAAACGGAGGTAGGATAAAGGGCGGATTGCCCGAAACGCGTAGGAGGGTACCTACCTCCGTTTTTTTAAACTATCGAAGAATAAAATATTTGATATATTTTTATTAGTTTTTGGTGTGGGACCCACTTTGTTCAGGGCTGTGCGTTGGAGTATTTTCCCTTGGAACCAAAGGGGGAACCTGGCCACATTCTTCCCCTGGTGAAAATACCAAATTCCCCGCTTGGGAGCATTGTACACATAACAACAAGTTATATAATGAAAATGCATTGTAATAAGTACAACTTAGCACATTGTCATGACTCATCAAGTTATACATTTATATGAACATTATATGAACATGATTTTCAGTTCTGCGCATGCGCAAACCGGCATTTTCCGCCGTTCTGCGCATGCGCGACCTATGGTCTGCGCTCGCAAACTATGGTCTGCGCATGCGCACCAGGCGCAACAGCCCGTTCTGCGCATGCGAGACTTAGGGTCCAACATGGCAGCCCCCTTCTTGGTCCCACCGTATCGGCGGATCGCCAAAAACTGGAGTGCCAAGAAGCGTGGCCCTACTGTAAATCACGGATGAGTTTAATTTCAAAGCCCCACCCTTAATCCGAGGGCATCTGATTTGGTAGCCAGTAATGGATGAAGTATCGCTCCCATAAGAACTTGGCCATCGTGATGACCTTCTGGTCTTTGGTTGGTAAAGCTTAAGAATAACGGTTGTAGTGGTCAGTGATCACTAATACACTGCCGATGCCTCGGGCATCTGGTTCGATACATAGAAAATCCATGCATATGTGGTCCAAAGGACCCGAGCTCTTAAGTGAGCCATCGGAACAGCTCTGGTAGTTAGTGTCTTGTGTTGGATGCACCGGGAGCAGCGGCGGCAGTGGTGTTCTACCGACTCGCTCATGCGAGGCCAGAAGAATCATTCACGGATTAAGCCAAAGGTCTTGTCCACGCCAAAATGTCCATGTTCATCATGTAGTGATCTGAGGAAAATATGCTGCAGGTTCCTGGGTAGAGCCAGCTGCCTTCTATCCGGGTAGTTATGGAATTCCACCTCCCAATAAAGTAGACCCTTGTCCATTTCAAATTTGTCCACTTCCCGCATTAGTATTGCGACCGTGTCGCTGGGAGAACGTTTCATCAATTAAGGCTTGTTTTGCTGGATGGCCTGGCGGATAGCTCCAGCCACTGGATCCCATATCTGGTATTGCACCAGATCCTTCCAGGCGATAATCTTTTCTGAGGTGATAGTCATTCCATCTGGGTGACAATAGGCAGCCGGGATTGCTTTAGATGGGCATCCCAATGAATCTGCGACCCTCAGTTCTTCTCACATTATATTCCACGATGGCTGCAGTTGAGCACATAACCCGCATCCGAGGTCATCGTCCGGTGTGGTGCTCAGTCCCGGTCTCCTGGATAGAGCATCAGCTACGATGTTCAGGAGCCCTGGTTTGTACTTCTGCGTAAACTGGTAGTTCGAGAGAGCCGCCAGCCATCTGTGACCGGTGGTGTCTAGTTTGGCGGACGTCAATATGTACGTCAACGGATTGTTGTCTGAATGCACTTCGAAGGTGACTCCATACAGATTGTCATGAAGTTTGTCCACAATTGCCCACTTGAGAGGGAGGAATTCCAACTAGTAGATAGGATAATTCTGCTCGCGGGAGGTCAAGCTGCGGCTGATGTATGCCACTGGTCAGAGGCCAGCCGGGTACTTCTGGTGCAAGACTGCACCTAGGCTGTTGAAGCTCGCATCCACATGAAAGATGTACTGTAGGGCTGCTCGGGTTCGGCATAAGCCTTTTCGGCATGGGTGCCTCCATTAACCTTTTCATTATGGCGACTGTTCAGTTGTCGTCGAACGGCAGTCACGTGGAGGTGGCCTTTCGCCCTGTCTCCTCTGGGTATAACTTGAGAAGGTTTTTGAGGACCTTCGCTTTGCTTGAATACCCCTCCATTAAGCGGCAATAGTATCTGCAGAATCATATGAAGGAACGTAGCTCCATGACGTTTTCTGGTCTTGGCCAGTTTACCACGGCCTCAACTTTGGCGGGGTCGGTAGCTACAGTACCGACAAAGTTTATTGCAGCAAATGCCGCCGGTTCACCGGGATTTACTCCGGCTGGTGCTGAGGAAAGTCAGCACATCAGCCGCATCCAGCCGCGTCCCCTCCGTTCCCCCCCCCCTCCAATCCGCGCGCAATTTACATACCTTCCCGACCCCCTAGCTGTGCCTGCTGTGCCCCTCTGCTTCCCCGCTCCCCCGCTTACCTCACTTCAAACCTTCAGGGGAGTCGGGGAAGCCGTGGAAGCCGGGGAAGCCGGGCGCTCTCGTGACTGTGACGTCACCGACGTCACGCGAACGAGCCGCTTGTCAACGCTACTCCACGCTGCCGCCACGCATCCTGCCGGGCGGTTTTTGCTGCAATAAACTTTGTCGGTGCTGTATTCCATCAGCAGACACTATGTGTCCCATGAACGTAGTTTGACAGTACTAACTGCATACTGTAGTCCAATATGGAGTAGCTATACAGTACACAATGCCATAATACAGTATGCACCTACAGTAACTGCTCAATTTTTTGTACTGTTTGTACAGTTAAGTGTACAGTATCTAAACTGCAGTCATTATGTACACAAAAACTCTCCTCTCTCAATGAACTACTGTATGGTAGACAGAATGAGGAAGAAGATAAAGACGGAAAAAATTATATTACTATATATACATATTATTATATATTATATATTATTAATTAATATTATTATCAATGTGCATTATTCATGATTATCCACCGGCCCTCAATATCCATCTGACAGAAGAACTTAATAAAGACTGCATTATGTATTATTCATGATTATTTTTATATTTGTTTTTTTTGTTCCTGATAAAATAAAATAAATATTTATTTACATTCATGATAATCATAATCATTGACAACAAGCCCCCCGCCCACACCTACAATACACCAAAGAAAAAGAAAGAATGACAAAACAACATGAATCAGTTAATGGTTTTTTTAACTCTCAATTCTCACAGTGCTGTGCAAATCAGATTTACATATCAAATTCGAGAAGGGATTTTCCAAAGCGTTACCGTAAACAAAGCCTCAAAGGGTTGGGGGGGGGGGTTTGGGTGAGTCATGCGCAGTAATCAGCTAGCTCCCATCTCAAAGAGGATTACACGCAGGCGCAGTTAGGTGACGCTCGGCTAGGGACGGATTAAAAACGCAATGGCAAACTTCAGAAAATGAATGACTCTGTAGAGGTGTCTGTCGATAAGAGTTTCAAATCCTTGAGCGAACCTTGTGTGTGTGCGTGGGGGAGGGGGGTACAGGGTACAGCTGCATGAAGGATTAGCTGTGCAGCAGTTCAAAGAAATGACATAATTTCAAAAGGCAGGTCATCATAATAATTTGATCCCTACACCCCCAAATACAGTACATAAAAAGCACACAAATCAACCATGTGCAGTCAAACGCATAGGGTCGCAGTCAAATGCTACAGCACAGATTGAATATCGTAATATCAAGATGGTTTTTGCAGGCTTGTGGAGAAAATAAAAATAAAAAACGAGGAGAATTTTTTTTTTTTTGGTCACTCACTCAAGCAAGCAGTGGTGAATTTACAGGCGCATGCGCAGTAATCATCAGCTGTCAAGCAGGAATGTGATTGAAACCAGAAAGAAACACATTCAAAGGAATGTGTGGGAGAGGTGTACTGCACTGTAGAGAAGATAAGAAGTTGAAATACCTTGCAGTGCAGTACATTATCCTGTGTGTGTGTGCGGGGGCGAGCGAGGGGAGAGCGCTGAATATGCCGAAATGTGATACTGTTACAGTACTGTACACGCCTATGCGTTTCAACAATTTTCAAATGAGACATACAGCACTGCAAATGCATGTATACAGTAAATATGCAAATTTACAATTACTGCGTGAGCACACGCAGACTGTTTACTGATGTAGGTTGAACTGCTAAAGTATTAGACTTCCAAGACAACAGCTCACGAACGCCCCCCTGAGTTTTTAGACTGTATTGCATTATTACAGACAGCGATAATAAAATGCTAATATTACGAGCTCAAAAATAACGCAATTCACTCCGGACCCAAAAAAAAAACGCATCTGCCCGCGATTATCAGAGCGCCGCGGATCCGGACGCATTAGGATAAAGGCGGCCGCCACTGTAGCACTGATTATTTGAATTATCCTAAACCCCTAAATGTTTCATTATTTTATAATGGAAAAAATAAAACAGTTTTTTGCAAATTGCTGCCAAAAATTTGATTTAAACAACAATAAAACTGTACAGGTAGGCACATAGAGTTATTACAAGTAATTGTCTGTTTTGTGCAGTTTATTTTCTTGTAAATATTTAGATTATTTGTAAGAAATGTTGTGCAAAACATACCATATGCCATGAAGAACACTATACACAATGTTGTAGAAAAAGTCAGTTAGCATGACTCCAGATTGGAAAACCAAAACTAATATTTGTTCTTGAATGCTAGAGCTGACTGATCTCTGGTTTAAATATTTTATGTGCATAAGGTTCAAACGTATTTATAAAATCCCAGAGACTTTGTTTGTCTATGGAATTTTATGCACTTGCAGTCTGTGAAATGATAAAGTTAATTATATAAACTATTGCAGTTTAATGAATAACCCCCATAGTGGAGTGTTTTATTTTTAAAGATACAGCTTAAAAGCAATAGAAACGTGCTCTTTTCCCATTAACATAATATGTTCTCTTTCTATTAAACAGAATGCAATGCAGGAAACTGTATGTGATGTGTGTGCATGCTGAAAAAGATTAAAGCAGATATTTTAAAATGTAACTATTGATTATAGTAGCTAGTCCATTGTAGATATTTTGTAGTATCATTTTTTTACCCACAATACATTTTTATAATTCAGATAATTGCGGTAGCATGAATTTCCAGGAAAGCATTTTAAAAGCTTGTGATCAGATGAGACGTGATGTGTCCTTTAGAACCAAATGAAAGATGAAGAAATTCTGAAGAACCTCCATGAGAAGTAGCTCTTTGTCCCTTGAAAATAAATTCTGGCTGCCTCAGATCTTGGCTTGGGATTATAGCATTTATGAGTTTAAATAGAAAAAAAAGAAAAGTGGAGAAAGTAATAAAATGAAACTCTGATTTATGCATGGGTGCAACCCTTCTCTGCCAAATCATAAACACTGTCTGCAGTATTTTATAAGCTCTTATACTGAAATATACATACTACTTCTCAAAAGAACTCTAGACACATTTTGCAGAGATCCACCAAATGTATTTATAATCTTTTCAGTTTTTTTTACATTTGGAATCTAAAGTACAGATGGGAGATAAATTAGTGCAATCAAAAAGCACTACTGTCGCAAAGTGAACAATAACGTTTTAATAAATACAATAGAATATCAAATGCAATATAGTCCTGTGAAAAAATGTCAAAAAAGATGCCTAAAATGTCCTGCTGGCTGTCTCGCAACCAGTTGGAGTAATGCAACAAATAGACCTTTCTGGCACTTGAACTATGGAGAAAAACAAAAGTCCGTGTATTGGATGTAGATCTTAGCAATACAGAAGATAGCCTTCATTACCATAGCGGTTAATATAACCCCTCCCGCTACCCACTCGGTAGGCCTAAACACCCACCACCGCTACCCACAATACAAAAAAATACACACAAGAGCCCTAATACCCAACTTCTAGGCCACCAAAAACAATTACAATATTTAATAAACAACAATATACAACCCACCCACCCCCTGTGCCCCCACATAAAACCATTATTTATTTTTTTAGACACAGGATTAATACCACAGGCCACCGGGGTCCCTGGGTTGTCCCTACTGGTGTCCACAGGCCCCACAGAGAACCCCGGGGGGTTCCCATGGGAGTCTTAAGGCCCTCAAGTGGTCCCCGCTAGGCTTCATGGGCCCCGGGTCATCCCCAAAGGTGTCTGGGGGCCCTTGGGTGGGTCCCAGGGTGTCTGGGGGCCCTCGGTTGGTTACCACGTATGTCTACGGGCCCTCAAGTTGTCCCTGCGGGTGTCCAGGGGTCCTCAGGTTGTCCCCATGGACTTCCACAAGTCCATGGGTGGTCCCTGTGGGCGTCTGTGGGACCTCGGGTGGTCCTGTGGGTCCCCGCTGGCCTGCGGTGCCATTCCTGTATGTAAAAAAAAAAAAAAACATGGCCTACATTTTAATAAATACACATCCACCCCCCCCACCAAACACATACAGTACAGTAATGTGCAAAATAACCATATCCAGATATGGATAATAGATTATTTGACCATTATTAAACACAATATTAGCCAGCTAGCATAAATAAAGTAAATAAAAACCCTTCTACTTACACCTGTCAACGTGAAGGGCATCCTCGTCAGCATACTGCAGGGCCATACATAAAAAATACATTAACAAATACAATCTAATGGCCCCTAACCCCTTAATCAACGTAGCGATTAATAACCACTATAGTAATTAAGGGGTTAACCCAACCTCCCCCACTACCCACTCAGGAGGCCTAACCACCCACCCCGGACCAACACTACCCACCCTGTACCCATTGAGTATATCATACCCATATAATATGGGCATGATAAGCTACTATAGCAGTCAATGGTCACACTAATACAAAATCATGAATTTCAAAAATATACAATAATAAAACAGATACAACAGGTACCTAAACACCCAGAAACAAAAATTAAAAGCACTAGCCAACCAAGCAATGAACTAAATAAGACAAAAAACAAAAAAGCTGGGGCGCTTAAGTAACAATTGTGGTGGTGTATTAAGAAAAAATGTATTGCAACAACCTTGGTGTTAATTAAATATTCAATTAGAAAATTAAACGAAAAACATTGCCTATTTGAGGTTCACGCTTCCTAACCCGGTTAGGAGGGAGGAGTTTGCATGGTGTTGGCCACTCGTTGGAGAATGTGCTGCTGCTTCCCTCAGGAATCCTGGAGCTGGTGCCGCCTCTGGAGCTGATGTGATACCGCTGCACTGCTTCCTCCTGCTTCTGCGCTTGTCCTCTGGGTTGCTTGCACTCAGTGGGTGCCTAAGTCTGGAGTATCTCCGTGCTGCCGTTGGCATCCTAGATCTCTCTGGCTAGCTCTCCTACGTCACTGGATGTGATGTGGTCTCTCAGGGATTCTAGTGCTCCTGGTAGGGTGTTCCCCTTACAGCAGGGGCTGTCCGTAGCTGAGCACGTGTATGGCCAACACAGTATGAAGCAGATTCCTCTCAGCCTGCCGTTTTTTGCAAAACAAATGTTTACTGACTCACTGTCCACTACTGCATACTAGGAAATGTAAATTTGCTAGAAATAAAGAATCCTACGCATTTCGGTGCTGCGCCTTCCTCAGGGGTATATATCCCTGAGGAAGGCGCAGCAGCGCCGAAACGCGTGTTTCACACAGCATACTGAGTTGGCCATACAAGTGCTCAGCTACGGACTGCCCCCGCTGTAAGGGGAACATATTTGCCGGTATATTGGATCTCTATGGATCCTCACAGACTTGAGCTATTTACCCTTTACAGTGCACCACACTTGCCTCTGCTGAGGCTTTATTTCAGTGTGTGCTGTCATTCTTTCTCTCCGCTTTTCTCTCTCTCTTCTCTCTATCTTCTCTCTATCTGACATGAGCACATGATTTCACAAAAAGTTCCTGAATAATGAAACATATAAGTTCTGTATAATGAGGAAACAGGAGGAGGGAGGAATCAAATAGATTATCATACCCCTGCTAGACTGACCGGTCAGAACAACATCATGGAACAGAATTACAGAACTAAGACAAAATCAGTGTGATACAAAATCTGAATCGAAAGAGGACTAAATATATTAATATATTGTGCAGAGAGTATATATAGTCCCGTGTCCACTCTAGTAGTCGAATAAGGAACACAGTCCAACTTTAGCTGAGGCCACACAGAAACTTATCAAACAGAAGAGTCCCGGATGTGTTCAAACAGGGAAAATTCTTCAAAGAATTCAGACTGGAACATCAGTGAGTCCATGCATCTTGAGGATAAAAAAGGAACTGGAACAAGCCACCTGTCATGGGAGACTCCTGTGGCGGGTAGGATCTCGGTGGCCGGAACAGCAGGAAGCGTAGTAGGGATCACAATCAGAGGGTCCGAGGCAGGCGGCAGACAGCACAGTCAGGAAACAAGCAGAGGTCCGAGGCAGGCGGCAGGTAGCGATGTCAGGTAACAAGCAGAGGTCCGAGGCAGGCGGCAGGTAGCGAAGTCAGGAAACAAGCAGAGGTCAGCAACGAGGAGACTGTAACAGGACAGGGGAGCAAGGACAGGTCTGGGGGCAGGGACTGAGAACAGGAACAAACAGGGACAAGCCAGATTACCAGCAAGGGCTTTTACTGTGAACAGACTTCGATGGTACAGGTACAGAAAAGAGATCAGGATATCAGAAGCATGTGCATTAGGAATCTGACTTCAAGCAAAGGCAAAAGCAACAGACAGGAAGCAAGCTATAAGGACAGAGACAGGAGCAACAAGAAGACAGACAGACAGAGGAACCCAGAGCCAACAGAAGGCAGCAGCACACCCAGTGGACAAGGAAGCTATGGCTAGGCAGGAGGTCTAGGCGACCCTGACATTACTCCCCCCTCTCGAGAGCGTTCTCCGGACGATCCTTCAGGCTCTTCCCGGAGGCCTTGATGAAAAGTGGACTCAAGGTGAACCACCTCTGGTGGTTTGTCAGCGGGCAGAGGGTACTTCACAGGTACATTGATTGCTGCAAGGAACCTCCGAATGGGTGCGTTCAGACCAAAAGCAGGGGCAGAGATATCAGGAATGTGGGCATCAAGGACGGCTGCAGCTTTTCCACTCAAAGCAGTTGTCAGTTCAACTCTTTTGGAGTTGAGTCGCGACTCCATATCTCCCAGCTGACTCAGAGTAAAGCTTAGATATGTTGCATCTTTGTCATTTCTGATCTGCAGCTGCCAGTACTCCTCCCGGGCATTGCAAAGCTCCAGCTGCAGCCGGACCTTATCACGGGCTTTGTGGTCCAATAATTTGCAGGCATCAGCCATTTTGATCTCATAGCGCTGTGTCAGGCCAGCCACTTGACAGACGGACACCTTCTCTCTCTCTTTTGGCAAGCTGTGTCTTGAGCTCAGCTATCTGCGCCTGCAGCGCTGTGAGTTGCTCAGATGTGTGTTCAGCTGCTAGCTGTAGCTCTTCCTCCAGCGAGGCTCTGGTTATGCTCAGTGTGGCCTTCAGCTCCTCATGCTGTTCTTTGGGGACACACTGGGTACTCAAATAATCTTGCAGCATCTTTATTTTGTAGGCAGTCTGGAAACTTTCTTACTGCAGAACTCGCTGCTTTTCTTTAGCATTCACCCATTTCTCCTTGGTGTCCTGCAGATGTGTACGCAGTTCTCGCAGCTGACTCTGCAGCATATTTTCTGCTTGTGTGCGCCGCTCCAGGGAGACACGTTCTTCTTGCAGCACTCTCTCTGCATTCTGCAGTGCTGTCTGCACGTCTAACGTTTCCTGGGCCAACTGTTTCTTCTCCTCTCCTAATTCATGGAGTTTCTTATCTCCTCACTGACTTGGACATAGATATTCTTGCACTCTTGGGTTACAGTTTCAAACCTGATATTTAACCCTTCGAAGATTACTCTTAATGAACATAGTTCTGTGTTGAAGTGGCAACTCTTCTCCTTAGAGGCTTCCAGCTCTGCAGTAAGCCTGTGAACCTCTTTCTGAGATGCTTCCAGTGCTGCGTCAACTTGAGCCATGAAAGTCTGGTACTGGGCAGAATCAGCGTAGGCCTTCTCCAGCTTACTTGACAAGATCAACCTGTCATTCTCCAACTGATATTTTTCTTTTTCCCAGTTACCCTCTGCTTTTTCCAGCACTAATTGCATCCTTGATTTTTCTTCTATCAATAGCCTCTTCTCCTCTTCTGATTCATGGAGTCTTTTATCTCCTTCACTGGCTTGGACAGATAAGTTCTTACTCATTTGGTTTATAATTTCAAACCTACTATTTAACTCTTCAGAGGCGTCTCTCATAGAACGTATCTCTGTTTTCAAGTAGCATCTCTCCTCCCGAACGACTTCCATCTCTTTTTTGAAGTAGCAAACCTCCTCCTGGGAGACTTTAAGCTCTGTATTAAGCCTGTCAATTTCCTTCATAGAGATTTCCAGGAATTCGTTACTTTTAGAAGCGAGGCGCCGATTCTCAGCAGCATCAGTATATGCCTTCTCCAGCTCAGCTGAAATGCCATCCAGGTCACTCTCCAACTGCTCTTTTTCTTTCTCCTGTAGAACACACTTAGCAATTGCTGAGGATAGACAGTTTTGTAGTGCAGAATTAGCTTCTTGCTCCTTATCTAAACGTCCATAAAGAAAATCAATCGCTTTCTGTGCAGCTTGAAGCGTCTGAGTAGGAGCATCTTTCTTCTCTTCCACTATTCTTGGGATACGTCTGTGAGTTGCCTTAAGCTGCAGCATATCTCTTTCATCAAATGCAGACTCTGAGGTTAAATTTTCATTCTTAATTCCTTCTGCAACTTCCACAGTAATGCCTCCCTTCTTTTTCTTCTTCTTCTTTGCTTTGAGAAGTTCTGAAGAATCAGTGGTACTGTGTTCGCATTTACTGCTCAAGACTGTTTGAGTGGGAGCCATAATTAAACCACACTTCCCAAGAAACCAGTAAAGAGGAAATGTGTTTTTAAAACAGAAGCATTAGAATGAACAACAGGAATATTAGACACAGAGAGACACAAGATAGGAGAGCTGACCCTTTGAGACTTTAACATCAGTCACAGAGATTTATAAATGCAAGGAAAAAACATAGACAGAGAAACCTGTAGTTATATCTGAATCTTTAGGCATCAGGTGTAGGGATATCATATAGACAGAGAGAACCTGCAGTTACATCTGAATCTTTAGGCATCAGGCGTAGGGATATCATATAGACAAAGAAAACCTGCAGTTGAATATGAAACTTTAGATATCAGGCATAGAAATATCATAGACAGCAGGAAACTAGTACAGAGAAAACTTGTAGTTAGATCTGAAACTTTTGACATCGGACATAGGAATATCAGACAGAGAACCCTGCAGTCAAATCTGAAACCTTTGATATCAGGCGTAGGGATATCATATGTTGCAGAGAAACAAACTTTAGGGGAACTTGCAGGTAAACCTGAAACCTTAGAACCAATCATATGAAAAACTACAGATTGCAGTGATTTTTCCTGCATGCAGTAACAAAATAATGGAAGCACTCTTGTCTTTTGAAATGGGAACCCTGTGAACAGCAGTGGTCCAACCAGGGATGCAGAGAGAAGCCTTATCCAGGAAATGAAAAGTCAGAGTCTAAAAAGGTGGCAACAGGTACTGCAAGGGTTAACCCAGGTACTGCACAAAAACGAAAAATCTCAAAGAAAGCTGCAATAGTCTCTGCAGCAACAGTTCTAGTCTCAGAAAAAATGTTTTTTCGTTATGAACGCAATAATTCTTGCAGAAAACTTAACAGCAACAACAAAAAAAAACTTTCAATATCCCAACTTGGATTTCCAAAAAAGAAACGAAAGTACTTATCTTCAACCATGCGGATGTGGTCTGCTGCAGCAGGCAGGAAAGCGTGCAGGCAAAAGAAGAATCTGTTCCAGCGAGATCCAGAAGTGGCCTTTGCTTTCTGTCACGGGAGACTCCTGTGGCGGGTAGGATCTCGGTGGCCGGAACAGCAGGAAGCGTAGTAGGGGTCACAATCAGAGGGTCCGAGGCAGGCGGCAGACAGTGCAGTCAGGAAACAAGCAGAGGTCCGAGGCAGGCGGCAGGTAGCGATGTCAGGTAACAAGCAGAGGTCCGAGGCAGGCGGCAGGTAGCGAAGTCAGGAAACAAGAAGAGGTCAGCAACGAGGAGACTGGAACAGGACAGGGGAGCAAGGACAGGTCTGGGGGCATGGACTGAGAACAGGAACAAACAGGGACAAGCCAGATTACCAGCAAGGGCTTTTACTGTGAACAGACTTCTATGGTACAGGTACAGAAAAGAGATCAGGATATCAGAAGCATGTGCATTAGGAATCTGACTTCAAGCAAAGGCAAAAGCAACAGACATGAAGCAAGCTATAAGGACAGACACAGGAGCAACAAGAAGACAGACAGACAGACAGAGGAACCCAGAGCCAACAGAAGGCAGCAGCACACCCAGTGGACAAGGAATCTATGGCTATGCAGGAGGTCTAGGCGACCCTGACACCACCCCGATGTACATTTTGCCAACGCTTCTTCCGGAGGCTGGATTTCAAGGAGATGGATGTGCTTTATAAGTCTCCAGAGCTTAAATGCATTAATTTGAGCCTCGGGGACCCCTGGTTCCGGAGTTAAAGGGCCTGGTATGGGGTTCCAGTATCTCACTGCATTGTTTACATTTCCATCGTCATGTGACCAGGAGATTTAAAATATGTGGGAATACTGTTACTCGATACCGGGCCTGTAACTCAGAAAGCAGGGGTTCCCCGAGGCTCAAATTAATGCGGTTCAGCTCCGGAGACCCCCTGCTTTAATACTGTGTTATTAAAATCAAATAAAAACAACGTAATAACATTAATGTGGGTAATGAAGGGATTAAACTATAGTACCTGGTTTGTTGGGGGTAGAGTGGGTGTGTGAAGGATGTAGTGGATGCTCTAATAGTTCCGTAACAAGATTATTCACTAATGATCAAAGATAAACAGACAATAAAAACACACTTGCGGGTGAAGGGGGTAGTTGCCCCAGTGGGGGGTGGTTAGACCTACTGGGAATTTTGCAGGAGGAATAAACCCCTTCATTAGCTTTGCAGTTACTACCGCTAAGTTAATGAAGGGTTTAACCCTTCCCACTACCAACCTAAGAGGCATAAACATCCACCACGGGCCAACTACCACCTTCACACACACCCTCTACCCCCCAATAAACCGGGCACTGGTATTTAACCCTTTCATTACCTTAGCGATTAGTCGCTAAGGTAATGAAGCTGTGTTTAAAAAATTTTTTTTACATAGGTTGGAAGCAGGGGATCTTTGTAGCTGATATTAATGTGTCATCTCCTGAGACACCTTGCTTCTATCCGATGTAGGTAGATAATGGAAGTTCCCTAATTGGGTGCTCTCAATACATCCTGGTATGCTGTGGATTCCTCAGTAATAGCATAATATGAGCAGGGTCTTTGATAAAGTCCCCAAGCGGACGAAACGCGTCAGAGGATCTTCCTCATGTCATTTTAACTTGGCTTATATGCCGCAATAAAGTTTTTTGAATTGCACTTTGCCTCCAGCCTTATCCTGTCTGCAGTGCTCGTTTTCCCACTACTCTGCCTTGGACTTTTCTATCCGATGTAGTAAAAAAAAAATCTTCAGTGTCACATCGCGGATAACATCTAACCACCATTGAAGTGGTGCGATGTGAATCTCAGAGCTTCTAGAATAGTGCATGTTATCAAAGCTTTCTTAATACAGTAGCTACACTTGCAAACTCACTCGAGGAGTGCTCAAAACTCTCAATAAATCAACTATTGATGCTACTAGAATAGGGCCCGTAATCTTTGACTTCTTGTTCTATTGCATTTATTTTGAGCTTTGTAGAGTTTACACATTTCTTAAAAATCCCTTTGGTCTTTCTGAAATTCATATTGAGGCCCACCGCCTTGCTTTCTATGGCAAGTAGATCCGTTGCTGGAGATATTCTGGACTTGTGGCAAAAATAACAATATCATCTGAAAATCGAAGGTGACTCAAGTATTCAATTTTGAATTTAAATCTTTTTTCTTTTTATGTTCCGAATAATTCTTCAACTGTTGCTGTGAAAAGATTTTGTATCATTATGTCTCCCTATTGCACTTCTTTGGTTATCTTTTTCGTGCATGTAATCTAATAATTAATGTAACATTCTTGGTAATGCATTTTTTTAAATCAATGTATGCTTCATTAATGCTTTGTCTACTTAATGCCTTTAAAACCTCCCAGGTGTAGACATAATCAAATGCTTTTTCAAACTCTACGAATCCTAAACTAAGTGGTAGATCATATCTATTACTTAGGTAAATCAATGTTGTATGACTTGGATGTGGCCTATTCTATTGTATCCCCTGCAAAATTCTGTTTGTTCTCTAGGCTGGGCAAAGCCAGGGTCTGTTGCACCCCACTAGTGAGTGACTTTGGGAGAAGATTGTGCAGATGCAGCCACCAGTATCCGATCACATGCCTGGGTAAAAATTAAGGCTGCAGAGAGCTGCAGGGGGAAAGACAGGGGTGACATGACGGGGGAGAGACGGGGTGCGGCCGTGACATCACCCAGCAGATTTGCCCTCATTGGCTGAACCGCTGGTGGTCGTGGCCTAGCGCTCCATTGCTAGTTCCCCATACAATTTTCTTGCAGGCTGGAAAATCTCACCACGCAGTGCGGCGTCCCACCTTGCAGCGACCCCTGTCCCATTGAGGTGCGGCTCTTGTCCCTGCAGCGTCTGCCACAGCGGGCATTGCAGTAGCCAGTGGGGACCTGGCCTAAGGCATCTCACTGTAAATGCCTCAACATGCCTCAACATTTCTGTGATATTTCTAATGGCCCATATGATCAACACAGCAGGGGTCCCTGCAGTGCCATTCAGTTTTAATGGGACTGCAGGGACTCCCTGCTGTGCTAATCCAATGGGTCATTAGTCTGTCTGCAGAAATCTGACAGAAATGTTGCAGTTTATGGGAGATGGCCCCAAATTTTCCAAGGCAAGTGATCTAATACTGGTGGCTTCATCTGTAAGTGATTGGAAGTCAACTGATATGGTCTGTAGCTCTTGAGGTCTTATTTGTTCTCTCCAGCTACTTTCAAGATTTAAATTGTAATTCTATTTTCCACAGAGCCTTCTCTTGTTTCATAGATTTGATTGCCTTTGCTACATGTTATGTGATAACCCATGCTACATAGTTCCCCCCCCACTCTTCCTCTATTTGATTATGTCCTGTATCTTGAATTTCATGTACAAGTCCTCAACTCTCTTAATGATACAGATGTAGCTTATCTTATTGTGCCTGCTGCATGCAATTTCGAGTTTCCGCTGTCACGAGTTTTACTGGGCGATTAAAGTTATTACGCAAATTGCTACACTGCACAGTTTACATACAACAAAGCACGACAACATATGTATAGCAGAAAAAATGCAAAAAATGCCTGGGCAGTGTGCTGCTTTATACATTTTTTGCATTGTTTCTACTGTGCTAATCTTTACCTACAGCTGGACACACCGTCAAGGAATTGATTTCGCTCTAGGAGTGGGTAAGATATAATGTAGACCTTTGAAGATTGATGACAAGATTTACTACAAATTTTGGTGAGTTCTTTGGACATTTTATTTATATTGTTTCAAATGAGGTGCGGCAAAGTGAGAATATCATTTTTCTGTTACCTTCAGGAGGCCCAAGAAATTTGAGACTATTGTCACTCATCAAGTAGTACACCGCCTCCAAAAAAGAATACGCCATTATTCCATGAAATTTTGATGGAGATTTATTGAATACATTTCCGGGACAATTGGAGCACCCACTACCCTATATACTCTGGACGACAACATATATAGTAACATCTGTTGCATCAGTAAGCGCACAGGTTTTTTAATTGTTTATCAATTGTCTGGTTGAGCGCAATGATTTGCTTCTTCCCAGACATAAGTCTCTTCTTGTTTTCTTTAAGCTTTATTTCTAACTTTGATCATCTTCTTTACCATATACAGTAACAGTAAAATGATCTTGCATCTTCTTTTAGAAGCATTTTGGGTCATCTTTCCCAGCTCTGTAAAGTCAATCCTTGTTCTTGCATCTTGGAATTGTTTAATGCCTCGTCTTATCCTCAGTATTTGCTTTCCTCGTGATATTTTATTATCCTGTTTGTATTTGTGATTCCTTCAGGTTCTTTTTTCTGTGCTTTCAACTACAATTGTCATAAGTTCTTTATAATTGTTGTCAAAGCATTCCTATGCATAATGAACAGGTAGAAATGATTTTTCAGCTTTAGTTGAAATTATGTGCTGATTTTCTTTGTGTTTGTGATTTTGATTACATTTTTTGTCTTCTTTTTTTATCAATTTTCTTCTTTCCATCTTGGCATTCAGATGTAGTGTGCAGCGAACTAATCAGTGATCACTCCTGGTGTCAAATGTATGTTAGACAGTTATATTTAAATTTATTTATTGTACTTATGACAAACAATTATGTAAAAATGAAAGTTCCTCGCATGAATCCTATAACTTCTTCTATGTTACATTATATTTAAGTTATAATCCCCTCAGAACAGGGCATTACTGGCCAATAATGCCCTGGCTGGAAGAGTTGAAGGCCTGAGGCGAAGCCAAGGGACTTTAACCCAGCAAGGGCATTATTGGCCAGTAATGCCCTGTTCTGAGGGGATTATTACTATTATAGGCTAAATGTAGACTTTTTTCATAAAATAATAGACACTTTTGTAAATATATATAACTCGAAACTACGGTGATGCAACTGTGTAGGAAAAAGAAGTAAAGTAGCAAATGGGGGGTTGGGGGAAGAGAGAGAGGTGAGGGGGGAGAGAAGAGAGAGGCGAGGGGGGAGAAGAGAGAAAGGAGAGGGGGGAGAGCAGAGATAGGTGAGGGGAGGAGAAGAGAGAGAGGTGAGGGGCGAGGGAGGACGAGAGAGAGAAGGGTGGGGGAGAAGAGATAGGTGAGGGGGGATTGAGAGAGGTGGAGGAGGGGAGAAGAGAGAGGTGGGCAACGAGGTGAAGGGGAGAGTGAGGGGGGTATCGAGATGAGGGGGGAGCTAGGTGAGGGGGTGGGAAGAGAGAGAGGGGAGGGTGAAGTGAGAGAGGTGAGGGGGAGAGTGATATGAGGGAGAGAGAGGTGAGGGGGGAGAGAGGTGAGCGGGGAGAGAGAGGTGAGGAGGTGAGAGAGAGGCGAGGGAGAAAGAGGTGAGGGAGGGAGAGATAGGTGAGGGGAGAGAGAGAGTTGTGGGAGGGAGTGAGAGGTGAGGGAGGGAGAGAGAGAGGTGAGGGGGAGAGAGAGGTGAGGGGGAGAGAAAGAGAGGTGTGGGGGAGAGAAAGAGGTGTGGGGGAAGAGAGAGGTGGGGTAACGGGAGGTGTTGAGGGGTGAAAGGGATGAGAAGTGGGGGGAAGAGGGGAGGGGCAGAGGTGGATGAAGGGGAGAATGGGAAGAGAAGTTGGGGGGCAGTGATTATAAAAAAAAGATACAAATTACCTTAGCAAAGGCTATACAAGTGGCGGAATAAATATTACTTTGTTGCAAGTAACAAAGTTACTTTTTGGGACCAACCAGCTTCTGACAGCACTAGCAGCCTGCATGTGCTATGAGAGAGAGCCTGCATGTGCTGTGAGAGAGAGCCTGCATGTGCTGTGAGAGAAAGCCTGCATGTGCTGTGAGAGAGAGCCTACATGTGCTGCGAAAGGAGAGGAACAGAGATGCCACGCTCTCCCTGCATCTCTGAAAGGTGAGTTGGCAAGTTGCCAAAAATTCCGGGCATTACTGAATGAATAACGCCCAGTATTCTAACCAATCAGAGAGCAGGGATTTCAGTAAAGCCAGGAATTTTACTGCTTTAGTCTATAAAATGATATAATATACATTCTAAGAACTTATATGGCTTCAGTTTTTTAGATGAACAAAATAAAAATAATTTTATTAACGGTATAATGTTATAAGAATATTTTACATAGTTACATAGTTACACAGTAGATAAGGTTGAAAAAAGACGTACGTCCATCAAGTTCAACCTATGCTAAATTTAGACAACATATACTTTATCCTATATCTATACTTACTTATTGATCCAGAGGAAGGCAAACAAAAAATCCCATTAAGGGGAAAAATAAATTCCTTCCTGACTCCAAGAATTGGCAATCGGATGAATCCCTGGATCAACATCCTTCCCATGATTACTTATTTGGTATATCCCTGTATACCTTTCCTTTCTAGAATGATGTCCAACCTTTTTTTGAAGAAATCTATTGTATCTGCCACCACAGTCTCTGTGGGTAATGAATTCCACATTTTAACTGCCCATTCTGTAAAGAACCCTTTCCTTTGTTGCTGGTGAAATCTCCGTTCCTCCAACCTTAAGGGATGGCCCATAGTCCTTTGTACGGCCCGTGGGATGAATAGTTCTTTTGAAAGCTCCTTGTATTGTCCCCAAATATATTTGTATATAGTTATCATATCCCCTCTTCAATGCCTCTTTTCTAATGTAAATAAATCTAATTTAGCTAGCCTCTCCTCATAAATTAGATTGTCCATCCCCTTTATTCATTTGGTGGCTCTTCTCTGCACTCTCTCTTGTTCCATAATGTCTTTTTTTAGGATTGGTGCCCAAAATTGTACTCCATATTCAAGGTGTGGTCTTACAAATGCTTTGTAAAGGGGCATAATTATGTTTACTTCTCTTCCATCCATTGCCCGTTTAATGCAAAATAAGATCTTCTTTGCCTTTGCAGCTACTGCATGACTTTGGGCACTATTGCTAAGCCTGCTGTCTAAAAGCACTCCTAAATGCTTCTCCATCAAGGATTCCTCCAATTTAACCTCATTTAATTTGTAAGTCGCCTTTTTATTCTTGCATCCCAAATGCATAACCTTACATTTATCTGTATGAAACCTCATCTGCCATTTACCTGCCCTCGTTTCCAGTCTCTCCAAGACCTTCTGAAGAGAAATTACATCCTGCTCTGATTCTACTACCTTACACAATTTAGTATCATCAGCAAATATGGAGAATTTGCTCCCGATGCCAACCTCAAGGTCATTAATAAACAAGTTAAAAAGCAGGGGTCCCAGTATCGATTCCTGAGGTACTCCACTCACGACTTTAGCCCAACCTGAAAAAGTTCCATTTATGACAACCCTTTGCTGTCTGTCCTTTAACCAGTTTTCAATCCAGGTGCATATATTATTACTATGTCCAAACTTCTTTATTTTGTACACCAACTTCTTGTGTGAAACCGTATCAAAAGCCTTTGCAAAATCTAAGTAGACTACATCAACTGAATTACCCTGGTCTAAATTCCTACTTACCTCCTCAAAGAAACAAATAAGTTTAGTTTGGCATGATCTATCCTTCATAAATCCATGCTGATTATTACTAATAATTTTGTTTTCCATTAGGTGTTCCTGAATATTATCCCATATTAAACCTTCAAGTACTGCTGCGGCCACTTTTATTCTAAAACATCACCGCTTTTTTCCTGGCTTTTTTCTCGAAGGCGACTCACTTCGCCGGGTGCATTCTGCATTCATGTTGCGTTCTCAGCCGCGGGTCATAAGCGGTTGACGCGCGGTTGATGCGTTTATTGAGAATGGTTCGGATTTAATAGGTTGCAATTCCTCGCGTGTCCGCCAGATGGCAGATATTCATGAATTGTAATGCGCATGTGCTTCAGTAATGTGTCAACTTGCAGGTGTTTCGTTTAAAAAAGATACCACAGTGTGCTATTGTAAATTGGCCTTGAGACTGAAGGAAGAGGTTGCAATAATGTATCAATTTAGGCTTTTCATATTAAAGAAAGACAAAGACCAGTTTCTGTTATTCTCCAGAGACCCGTCGCCATGAGTGTTCAAGTGCAGCCCGTTTTCCAAAAACCCGACAGAAGTTACGCATATTTGATATGGGCCGCGATTAATGCAACAGATGATAAGATGGCAACAGTTGTTCAAATTTATCAGTATTTTATCGAAAACTATGACTTTTACAAATTTTCGCCAGCTCCTCATGTGTGGAAGCGTGAAATAAGGAAAAGGTTATGTAGCAATCCATGTTTTTATCGTATTGAGCCACAATTTATTGGAGGGTATTGGTGTGTATCACCGGCTTTTTCTATATCTATGATCATGCAGATGGCAAAAGGCGAAAGGTCGTGTTAAAACCAACAAAGAAACGACAGTCGCTGCCAAGCAATGCACCAGCACCGGCTTCCAATAACGGTCCCACCGTCAGTTACAACCCTTGCTGTCTGTCCAGCAAGCCTGAGCCGGATATCGCGTGCAGTTTCGATCAAGCTTGCATGTACCTAAGCGATTTCCAGCCTCATCAGCTGACTGATGTAGTAGTCCCGCTGCCAACTATCAACGTGTATGATCAAGAACACTGGACTGGCAGTGGCCCGGCGCTGGCGCCAGCTGAATGGGAAATTCTATGGTGAGTATTGTTGCCATATTATTTTCTGTGTTTTTTTATTTTGACAATACAGTATCAATATCGGTGCGATTCAAAAGTCAAGCGATTCTCCTGTAAGCTATATCATTGGCTGAGCGGCTTCTACAGTACTGCAGATACTGAACAATTGGTGGAACGCTAGGCGCATTTGCATTGGAGCCTTCTTGAAATGCATATGCGTGTCATCGCATCGACGGTAGGCGCATGCGCATGTGAACAGGAGACGCCCCCCGAGAAAATTATTGGTGGGACTGGCTGGGAACTTCTTTAGGGGACTGACCATTACAGTAAAACTTTTCTTTTTGTTTTTCCTCAGAAAAGAAAACGGCTAATGGAGGGATTTCGATGGATAATATCGCTTTGTGTAACAATGCCTGCACATTGCTGAATCGGATTTAAAAAGCCACGTATCGGAGTTTACAGTTTAGTGGCCGTTGCTATTGATTAGGATAGAATACTGTACCTGAAACAGTATGCTGATGTTTTCCGACCGTACAGTATACAATACTTTTTTATATACAGTATACTATGTAATAAACCCGAAAAAATAAAAAGTATGCATTTATTCTACATGTACACTACCGACACACTTTATTAAAGTGTGGCCGGTTCCGCAAGCCGGGAGATTTCCCGGCTTGCTAGTGGCCGCCCCTCGGCGTGCCGCGCGTCACCGACGCTCGGTCACGCGTCATCGGGAGCCTGCGCCCCCTGCACGCGCGTCCAGGGCTCCCCGAGGGAGGCGGCAGGGGGTTCCGGGGGACCCGGCGGACCCGGCAGCGGTAGGGAGAGCGCCCCGATCGGAGGGCGCTCTTCCGCTGCTTCGGCGCGCGCCCGTCACCCTCCGGCGTGCGCCAGGATACTGCTGCGGCCAAGAACGGGCAAATGCTCGAATAAACTTGGCCGCAGCAGTATTACAGTACATACAGTATGTGTCTTCTATACAGTGCCAGTACATACAGTATAGTACAGTATGTGTCTTCTATTTTTTTTTAATACTTTTGTAGTGAGCATGCCTACAGTATACAGTACAGTATGCCTGGACAGTAGTGTACATTCTAGAAACACTGTATTTTGTAACAGTATCAAAGGGGCCAATGGAACAATTTAAAACAAATCAACATGTTCTTTTATTGGTGGAGTACAAAAAAGTACAAAAACATTTATTTATAAATACTGTACAATGTAGAAACATTTTAAGTGCACGGCAATTCAAAACATCAACAGGTGTATGGTTTACTGCTACAGTAGTGAAAACATTTATGTATAGAAAGTAAAAACATTTACAGTCAGTCAGTATGGTTTACAGTCACATGTTAAAAACAAATTCTTTATTCATAAAATATACAAAACGCAACATCTCCTTTATTAAAGAACGGCAAGTCAAAACATATACAGTGGGATGGTGTGCAAAACAGTCTGCACCACTACAGTCCTCGAGGGCAGCAAACAGGCCCGGTTTTCAGGGTAAACTTTGAAAACCGTGCCTGTTTGCGGGTCTCAGGGACTGGAATTGTGCAGGTCTTGTGTACAGTAAATACAAACTTTTTTTATTAATACAAGTTAAAACACACAACATCTCCTTTATTTAAATACAGCAGGTCAAAACATGTACAGTACCGTACAGTACAGTTCAGCACAACAGTATGGTCTTACCTGTGATTAAAAAAAAATCTTTATTCATAAAATACAGTATACAAAATGCAACATCTCCTTTATTAAAGAAACATATACAGTGGGATGGTGTGCAAACCACTACAGTACTCAAGGGCAGTGTGACAGGGTGAAGTCAACCCCTATCAGTTATGCCTGGGAAACATATGTCTGAGTGCTTCATCCAGCACTCATAAGGGTTAACTCAGGTGGAAGCTAGCTAATCATGATGTAAGCTGACACCTGAGAGCCAGTAAGGTAGATAAGGATCTTGTTACCAGCAGTAGCTGTCTGTCTCAGATGAGAGCACATGGATAGATGTGCTGCTAGCCAGAAGGATACAGCACACTACTTACTGCAGCCAAAGTAAGATTTCTTTCATTTGTTTCCATGACTGCTTAAAAAGACTCTTACGGTTTGGGTATGGTTTAGCCAGCCAGCCTGCTAGCCAGGACTGCTGTGTTAGTCAGTTTTCTCCCAACGTGGAGCAGGATTTATTTGCTTAAAGGAACAGTGTACCCGCATGTTATGTTGCTGTGGAGAAATAAAGCCACTGAACGTTTTCATTTATCCTGAAACTACACGTGTGGACTGTTCCCTGACCTCGGCTACAGGCCGTCCTGCCACAGGTGGTGTCAGAAGTGGGATGTTGGACGGGCCCTGTATCTGAAGGGCCACACACACACACACAGAAGGGGAAAAAAATGGAGACAATTTGTTCTCAGTTCCTTGAGCAACAGCTCCAGCTAGCAGAGAAACAAGCTGAGCAACAGGCCCAGCAATCTGAGCGACAGGCCAAGCAAGTTGAGCGACAGGCCCTGCAAGATGAGCGACAGGCCCGGCGAGAGGAAAAGCTACTCCAATTGCTGGCCGAAGGCCCAGCCCCAGGCAGACCAGGGATTCCAAATAACCCACCGGTGATGCTGCATAAAATGAAGCCAAACGAAGACCCAGAGGCATTTCTCCTCACTTTTGAAAGGGTAGCCACAGCCCACGGCTGGACAGTTGATCGCTGGATAACGTCTCTGGCTCCACTCCTCATAGGGGAAGCTCAGGCAGCCTACCAGGCTCTTCCAGCAGACGAGGCCATGGACTAAAGGCTGCTATTCTGGATCGCCTAGGCCTCACTCCAGAGACCTACCGACGGCGGTTCCGGACAGTCAAATATACAAACAGCCCACCGCTTAGTAGACTTATGTACCAGGTGGATACAACCGGAAAAACATGACAAGGCAGAGATCCTTGAACAGTTTGTGCTCGAGCAGTTCATACAGATACTGCCCCCTTCCTCCCACTCCTGGGTAAAAAGACACGCTGCATTTTCCCTGGATTCAGCGGTCCGCTTGGTGGAAAACTTCACGGGCGACGACACCCAACAGGATAGCTGGGAACAGCCGGTGAAAACACCAGTTGCTTCCGGTGATGCTAGAGGCAGGAGAGCAGACAATCGAGGGGTCTACAACCCGCCAGCTCGGGAGATCCAGTCAACCCGATCGGAAGACCCTTTCACATCTCGGTGGGTTCCTGGTAGAGACGCCACATCCTGGGTCCGAGGCCACTGGATCACTCAAGGGAGGCCGCCACCCACAGTATTCCCCGAGAACCTGGACTCCTGTCACCCACCCGGTGGAGAGGATAACCCCACCAACCAGAAGGGAGGACCCCATCCAACAGCGGAAAGGTCCAAACACCCGTCGAGAGCTTCCGCTGACGACCGAGGTTGTGGATTCAGGAGATGATGAGATGGACTGTTCATATGGCAGAACCACTGCCACAGCTTGTCTCCGAGGGGACCACAATCCGTGGTTAATCCCAGCATCTCTGGAGGGGACAAAAGTAAACGCCATGTTGGACTCGGGCTCTGGAAAAACCCTGATCCTAGAGGGCCTAATTCCAAGCAATAGACTATCTTATGACTCTCCTTGGAATATCGAGTGTATCCATGGGGATACAAAGATACCTGACGGCGAACGTTCTACTGCGTATCCAGGATCAAGAGGCTAGCCTACTAGTGGGAGTTGCTCCCTGGCTACCTTCTCCTGTTCTACTTGGCCGAGACTGGCCCTACCTTGAAACATTGTTGGCCCCTACTCCTACGGAGCCTACTTCTCTGGTACCGGAGAAGCCCGGAGACTTGTTCCCTTTTTCCCCAGAGATTTTTCCCCGTAGACACCATGTCCCAAAGACATGTAAACAGAGACGTGCGGAAAAAGAGGACTGGTTAAGAAAGGCTGGGACTCTTGGTAACATTAGTCAGCCCAAAGGACTGCAGGTCATGGCCGGGGATGACCAGGGTGGGGAACAGATAGATACGGGAATTTTGCCAGACCTGGATCTTCCTGACTTCCGTCAGAGGCAGAGGGAGGACCCAGCTCTGGCTAGACAATATGAGAAGGTGGTACAGGTCAACAACAAGATAATGGATGAACAGGGTGTAAAAGTGTTTCCACATTTTGAACTGTTGAATGACATTCTATATCGTGTGAATAAGGTTTACACAAACAGGGTAGGTCATTCAACAGATGCTAGTCCCTAAAGGGTTGATTAAAACGGTGTTCACCCTAGCCCATACTCTCCCATGGGGTGGTCATTTGGGCAGAGATAAAACCATGGACCGCATCTCGTCCCGGTTTTACTGGCCAGGCATACATGGTGACATCATGAAACTATGTGAGACATGTCCTGAATGCCAGTTAACTAGCCAAAAAGGACAGAAGCCGGCTCCCTTGGTTCCTCTGCCCTTGGTAGCCGTCCCATTCGAGAGAATTGGGGTAGATCTGGTCGGACCTTTAGAACCCTCTGCGAAGGGACATAAATTTATACTCGTTGTGGTAGATTATGCCACCAGATATCCTGAGGCCTTCCCTCTGAGATCAGCCACTGCTAAACAGGTTGCTCACAGGCTGTTAGAACTGTTCTCTTGGGTAGGACTTCCCCAAGTAATGTTAACTGACCAGGGAACAAATTTCATGGCAAAGTTAATGCAGGATGTCCTAAAGTTATTGGAGGTAAAATCCGTCCGGACCTCAGTCTACCATCCTCAGACTGATGGATTGGTAGAGAGGTTTAACTGTACTTTAAAAACCATGCTTAGGAAGTTTGTGGACACTGAAAAGCGAGCTTGGGATGAACTTCTCCCTTTCCTGTTGTTTGCGGTATGAGAAGTTCCCCAATCATCCACAGGCTTCTCCCCATTTGAGCTCCTATATGGACGCCAACCTTGTGGTATTCTCGACCTACTGATGGAATCCTGGTAGGAGGAGCCTTCCCCCACCAAGAATACCCTTCAGTATGTCATAGACCTTAGAAACCGCCTAGACATGATAGGTCGGTTTGCTAAGGAAAACCTCAAATCTGCCCAAGAACGTCAAGAGAGGCAGTACAACCAACATGCTCACTTGAGGGTCTTCCAACCTGGGGACCAAGTGATGCTACTACTACCGACATCAGAGAGTAAACTCCTTGCGAAGTGGCAGGGTCCTTTCCAAGTTCTCCGCTGCACCGGGGAGGTGAACTATGAGATCTCTCAACCAGGGTCCAGGAAGGGTAAACAAATCTACCACGTGAACCTCCTGAAACCCTGGAAAACGATGAGATCGCTGTTCATCCACCCTCGGGAAGGAGAGACGGATTTGGGTCCACAGCTTCCAAAGGGTAGTACGTACAATGACAATCAGGTTCCCATGGGAGGGCAGTTAACAACGGAACAAAGGTCAGACCTACTAGAATTATGTGACCAGTTCCCAGATGTTTTTTCGGAGCTGCCAGGGCAGACTAATTTAGTGTCCCATAGGATTGATACAACAATGGGGAAAGGGGAAGGGGTAGAAACCCTCGCATCAGCCTCTAATGAAGTAAAATCGACAACGGTGCAATAAGGGGAGAGAACAGAATTGTAACTAAAAAACAAAAGACACCCTGTGGGCAGCACTCGTTGTATGCAAAGATGAAATGGTGATAAACTTAAAATTTAAATACTTTAATTATATATTTTTTTTAAATAAGTGTCAAAATCGTTGATATAAATGGACAACTGACAGTGGTAACACAACACAAAAACAGACAAAAATATACAATACTACAACTGAGATCCAGGGGGGGAGGTGGAATACCCACCTAACTGCTAATTAGCAGAGATGAACAATCAAAGACAAAATAGTCAACCCCCTAGTTCAGCAATGACAAGGTTAAAAAGCCTGTAAAATAGATACAGGTGACGGTGGACTAACCATGCAAAAGTATATGGCAATATGCAATACAAAATGGGTAACAATAGAGTGAAAACTCACTAATAGTAGTTGGATAGCCTACAGTGTTGAGAAGACTCTGATTGTGAGGGGTCCCTAAATAAAGGGTTTCAGCAAGCCTAGCTATGGATAGATATAGTTGATAGGAAATGTGTTCATGAATAGTGTGCACAAGAGCTCACAAAGTGTGGTGCTTAGCTCTGGGGCACGGATCTAGTCCGTATCCAGTTATAGCCCCCTAATTCAAATGTGCCACTTTAACACGCTTGGTGTTACCTCACAATATACAGTAACCAGTCAGTAGCTGTCATTAGCTAAGTGCACAAGAGCTTACAAAATGTAGTATTCAGCTCTGGGGTACGGATCTAGTCCGTATCAAGTTATGGCCCCCTAGTTCAAATGTGCCACTGTAGCAGATAAAATAACAGACTGTGAGAACATAGTGAGCAAACACATACAAATGAGCCGAGGGGAGAAGGGATACATGCAATGATACAATTATCAACAGCAATTACACCTGCGCGCTCAGGGTAAGGTAAGGTAATTAAATAAATACCGCACCTCTATCAGTTTAACTGAGCCCTCGTCAGAGCTAACGCAGCAGAGTAACGCTGACAAATGTTGGTTACCTGCTCAAAATCCTGCAGCCAGGAGGTACCTTATCGCGTACCAAGTGTCTATTGTATATAGACACAGTTTCCCTTCACGCGCATACCGGCACTTGGAAGTGCCTCTCACCCTCTGCCCGGCATGGAGACGTCAGCACGTGATGACGTCAGTCCTGTAGCCGCCTCCCACCTTGCATGGTTAGTCCACCGTCACCTGTATCTATTTTACAGGCTTTTTAACCTTGTCATTGCTGAACTAGGGTGTTGACTATTTTGTCTTTGATTGTTCATCTCTGCTAATTAGCAGTTAGGTGGGTATTCCACCTCCCCCCCTGGATCTCAGTTGTAGTATTGTATATTTTTGTCTGTTTTTTGTGTTGTGTTACCACTGTCAGTTGTCCATTTATATCAACGATTTTGACACTTATTTTAAAAAAAAATATAATTAAAGTATTTTAATTTTAAGTTTAGCACCATTTCATCTTTGCATACAACGAGTGCTGCCCACAGGGTGTCTTTTGTTTTTTAGTTACAATCCCATAGGATTGAGACAGAACCTGGCGTAAAAGTACGGTCCCGTCCCTATAGATTGCCAGAGGGCCGAAAAGACCTGGTAGAGAGGGAGATAATAGACATGTTGGAATTGGGCGTGATCGAGGAGTCCCACAGCGAATGGTGTAGCCCTATCGTGTTGGTCCCTAAACCAGATGGGAAGGTGAGGTTTTGCGTGGATCTGCGAAAGGTAAATGCTGTATCCAGATTTGATGCATATCCAATGCCTAGGGTGGATGAATTGCTTTACTCGCTTGGGAAAGCAGAGTATATCTCTAACCTAGATCTCACGAAAGGATATTGGCAGATACCTCTAGCGGAAGAATCCAAATGCAAAACTGCCTTCGCCACCCCTCTCGGGTTATACCAATTCGTCACTATGCCATTTGGGTTACATGGGGCTCCAGCCACATTCCAAAGGTTAATGGACAAGGTACTACGACCCCATAGGGCATATGCCGCGGCCTACTTGGATTACATTGTCATCCATAGCAGACACTGGCAGTCTCATATAAAAAGGTTAAGGGCAGTCCTAACGTCCTTAAGAGAAGCAGGGCTCACTGCAAATCCCAAAAAATGTGCCTGGGTAAATCCACTACAAAGTACTTGGGCTATGCCGTTGGGGGAGGGATAGTAAGGCCACTAGCTAGCAAGGTGGCCGCCATAAAGGAAGTCCCCACCCCACAGACAAAGACACAGGTCCGCTCCCTTTTGGGGTTAGCAGGGTATTACCGGCGGTTTATCCCCAATTTTTCAGAAATATCTGCACCCCTAACAGATCTGACAAAAAAGAGTGCCCCGACCCAAGTTAAATGGTCTTGGGAGTGCCAAGTTGCCTTTGACATGCTAAAAAAGTGCCTGTCAGAGGGCCCCGCTCTTCGGAGCCCAGATTTTAAAGAGCCCTTCATCATCCAGACGGATGCCTCAGAGGTAGGACTGGGAGCAGTGCTGTCTCAGCAATTTGATGGTGTTGAACACCCCATACTGTTCATCAGCTGGAAGCTGTTCCCAAGGGAAGTGAGGTATTCCATTATTGAAAAGGAGTGCCTCGCTGTAAAATGGGCAATTGAGGCCTTGAGACATTATGTCGCCGGAGTACACTTTACCCTGGTCACTGACCATGCACCCTTGAAGTGGTTAAACACCATGAAGGACACAAATCCAAGGTTGACCAGGTGGTATATGGCCCTCCAACCCTTCTCTTTTGATATTCAGCATAGACCTGGAAAAGACCATGGAAATGCTGATTTTTTGTCAAGAGAAGGAGTGGAGGGTCGGGCTTCAGCCGTGTGGGACACTAGCCACACACAAACAGGGGAGGTATGTGACAGGGTGAAGTCAACCCCTATCAGTTATGCCTGGGAAACATATGTCTGAGTGCTTCATCCAGCACTCATAAGGGTTAACTCAGGTGGATGCTAGCTAATCATGATGTAAGCTGACACCTGAGAGCCAGCAAGGTAGATAAGGATCTTGTTACCAACAGTAGCTTTAAAACCAGAGACAGAACATAAAACACAGACAAAGCTCAGTTTTAGCACATCTAGTGAAACTCATACACGGTACAGTGCCTAAATATATATGTATAAATATTTATTAAGTAAAAAGTAAAATGGTCTTTTAGTTTGACATTTTTGGCCAAAATTGTTGTAAGCCCCTGAGCCAACTTCACGGCAGACCACAATTCAGGGGTCCCTAACGCTAATATAAATTCTTAATAACCTGTGTAATAACAGGAAGAATGATTTATAGTAAATCTGTCAATATTAGTTGCAAAGTTCTAAGTCTGATTGAAGCCTTTATTAACCTGTACATTACCAGGAAAATCACTCTGTATTAGAGTTGACACAACCATCCAGCAAGCAAACAAGTTCCCCTGTGTGGAAGATGCTATGGAGTGAGCCCTTAACCATTTAAATGTGGGAGGGGGTGAGCTTAAATTAAGTAGGAGGTTGCCAACTTCCAATCAGCCAGGACTAGCTGAAACACAATTGTGAAATATACTGGACACCTAACAAGCTCCTATTGAACCCGCAAAATAACCACAACATATATATATAAGCATATGAGTGTCACAGAGGAGTGCTACTGAGCATGGCAATATATATTTAAAACCAGAGACAGAACATAAAACACAGACAAAGCTCAGTTTTAGCACATCTAGTGAAACTCATACACGGTACAGTGCCTAAATATATATGTATAAATATATATTAAGTAAAAAGTAAAATGGTCTTTTAGTTTGACATTTTTGGCCAAAATTGTTGTAAGCCCTTGAGCCAACTTCACGGCAGACTACAATTCAGGGGTCCCTAACGCTAATATAAATTCTTAATAACCTGTGTAATAACAGGAAGAATGATTTATAGTAAATCTGTCAATATTAGTTGCAAAGTTCTAAGTCTGATTGAAGCCTTTATTAACCTGTACATTACCAGTAAAAGCACTCTGTATTAGAGTTGTCACAACCATCCAGCAAGCAAACAAGTTCCCCTGTGTGGAAGATGCTATGGAGTGAGCCCTTAACCATTTAAATGTGGGAGGGGGTGAGCTTAAATTAAGTAGGAGGTTGCCAACCTCCAATCAGCCAGGACTAGCTGAAACACAATTGTGGGTTCAATAGGAGCTTGTTAGGTGTCCAGTATACCAGCAGTAGCTGCCTGTCTCAGATGAGAGCACATGGATAGATGTGCTGCTAGCCAGAAGTATACAGCACACTACTTACTGCAGCCAAAGTAAGATTTCTTTCATTTGTTTGCATGACTGCTTAAAAAGACTCTTACGGTTTGGGTATGGTTTAGCCAGCCAGCCTGCTAGCCAGGACTGCTGTGTTAGTCAGTTTTCTCCCAACGTGGAGCAGGATTTATTTCCTTAAAGGGACAGTGTACCCGCATGTTATGTTGCTGTGGAGAAATAAAGCCACTGAACGTTTTCATTTATCCTGAAACTACACGTGTGGACTGTTCCCTGACCTCGGCTACAGGCCTGTTTGCAGCCCTCCGGGACTGGAACAAAACATTTACCAAACATTTTCAACAGTTGAATACTCAGTCAAATGCGCACCCCACCAGATTGTCCTTCCATGGCCGATGCCTTGCATGGCGCAAAACGCCATTAATGCAGTCTCGAACGCCTTTCATTACAGGATTTGTAATTGAAAAAAAGCGCCGCATTTCCTCCAGAATGGTCTTTCTTAAATTGTCTGGAAGCGCCTTTTTAAGGCGATTTCCTTCGTAGTTCACTCTGAAGGCCCAGTCGCAGTACAACGAGTAGGGAAAATGGTGCTTAAAAAGTAACAAGGCATACTTGTGGGGTGCACCAGCACTCTTCACCCTATACTTCTCCCTTAGCGCCATTGACAGATCGCACAGGGTGATGTTTGGACCGTATCAATGCGAGCGAATGTAGGTCTTCTGGGAGCGGGTGTGCTTGAGGCGACGTGCGAGGGTAGGTTGTCTTGGAGGAAGCTTTCCCCCTGTCTTGGTCGCCGTGTTGTCTCCTGGCGTGGTCTTGACGGGGTTGTCATGTCCTCCTCAACGGCATACATGTACACTACATCTTCTGGTTGAGGGGGTGCGCTTGGTGATGGAAGGGTGTCAATGCTCCCATTCATCACATCCATGCCACCCTCCTGATCCGGCGTCGGGGAAACAGGGGCATGAACACCGAGCAAATGATGTATACCCGCTATGTCAGCCTCTATCTTCTCCATCCGTCGATCCATCCATTGATCCATATGTAGCATCCGTTGCTCCATATTTAGCATGGCCTCCAAAAGCAGATCTATCTTTGTCAGCATAATGGAGTCCACGGGGATATCCACACTTATCCCATTCAGCATCCGGTCTAATGAGCTGCTTCTAGTGCATTGCGTGTGGACATCTGAGTGGATGGGTGCTACAGAGGATGAGATGGGGGTTCCATGGAGAGAAACGGCAGCGTCGTCGAAGAAGGGTGGAGGAGGTGACCTGTGGATATCCATTAGAGGAGAAGCGGCAGCGTCGTCGAAGAGGGATGGAGAAAGTTTCTGGATTTCCGGGCAAGAAGCAGAGTCGTCTAAGTGCAAAGGAGAAAGTGACCCGTGGATTTCAGAGGCACCAGCGGCAGCGTCGTCAGATAGAACTGGAGAAGATGGTCTGTGGGTTTCTGGGAAGGCGGCGGTAGCGTCGAGAACGAGGAGTGGAGAAGACGGGCTGAAGATTTCAGGGACAGCGGCGGCAGAGTCGTCAAAGCATATGGGAGGAAGTGGTCTTCGGGTTTGATGGGTTGGCTGCTATTTGTTTTGCATGGAGTGTACATCACCGTATTTCTTCTTGACATAATAAGGCTGAAGTCTATTAAAACCCTTAGCCTTTGGAGTCAGCAGAAGGTTTTCTTTATTGGCCTTAGCCTGTCGCTTTTACCTTGGCGTGGAAACGACAACCGCCTTTTGCTTTTTCTGCATGACAGGCACGGCAGAGGCGAGTGCGTTCCTGCGTCCGTAGAATTGGGGTTGATCCATGGAAGCAGATGGCACAATGCAGTATCTGGACAAGGGCAAGTTCAGATAAAGATCATCGAGTGGTGGGCTATGCAAAGTGTGTAACCTTTTATGCACGGCGACGAGGTACAGGTGTTGAAAGTGGGCGTACTCTAATGTGAGTCATTACCGTATAAATACACCATCCATTTTGTGGATTCACTGCACATTGAATACACATCGACTAAACATCGAATATACATTCTTGTGTTTGTATTTCTTTCTACTCGCAGCAATGCCCGTTAAAATGATTTCCAAGGAGCACAGCATGCGAATTAAGGAGATGTACATGAGCGGACACCGAATTGCTGCTATCCAACGCTGGTTAGCTACTTCTGGCATCGTTGTGCCATCAACCACCGTGAGCTATCATGCACACGGAAAAACCAGAGAAAACGCAAAAGGGCACCAAGGGTAACTAACACGTAAGTATATTTATACAAATTAAATTTAATTTTTTTTTTATATAAAATATTTTTGTTATTTCTGTAGATTTATATCACAACAGTTTATATATTTTGTATATTTATATTACAACAGTATATATATTTTGTATATTTATATTACAAAAGTAGATATATTTTGTATATTTATATTTATACTACAACAGTATATATATTTTGAATATTTATATTACAAAAGTTGATATATTTTGAATATTTATATTTATATTACAACAGTATATATATATTTTGTATATTTATATTACAACAGTATATATATTTTGTATATTTATATTACAAAAGTAGATATATTTTGTATATTTATATTACAAAAGTAGATATATTTTGTATATTTATATTTATACTACAACAGTATATATATTTTGAATATTTATATTACAAAAGTTGATATATTTTGAATATTTATATTTATATTACAACAGTATATATATATTTTGTATATTTATATTACAACAGTATATATATTTTGTATATTTATATTACAAAAGTATATATATTTTGTATATTTATATTACAAAAGTAGATATATTTTGTATATTTATATTTATATTACAACAGTATATATATTTTTTATATTGCTGCATATTGATACTGTAGAACTGTGCTGTAATGCTGTGCTTGTGGCCTACTGCACTGTAACTTACCGGATTGTTTTTCTTTACATTGTAGGGAGACAACGCTTCTCGTGGACAAAATAAGTGAGGAGAAGATGAGAGGAGAGCATTAAGGGTCAAATACACTCTGCAGGAAAATCACAATCTCTCTGTATCCGAGACCAGCATAAAGAAGATAAGATGCAGCATTGGATGGAAATATGGACGTGTGAGGTTAGTACTGGACAGTACAGGAGGTAAAAGTGTTGTTTAGGAAACTGTACTGTACCGCTAAAATTATTTATTCCTTGTCATTACAGAGCGTACCCCATGATAAGGGACATAAACAAAATAAAAAGAGTGGTCCAGGCCCAGGCATGGATCGACACTGGGGAAACTTTCCAGGATTGCATCTTCACTGACGAGTCTACTGTGTCGCTGGAGAGATTTGCAACCTTTGCATTCCACAAAAAAGGTCGCAAATCTATGAAGCCGCGGCCAAAACATCCCGTGAAGCTGCATGTGTGGGGTGCCATCTCTAGGCGTTGACCAGGATGCATTGTCATCTTTGAAGGTAAAATATATAAAATATAATGTAGCCTTATGCACTGTACTGTACTAGTGTAGACTTATGCACTGTACTGTACTATTGTGCAGTTTTTTGAGCACTTTTCTTTTATTGTTATAGGAATCATGAATAAAGCTTTCTTCCAAGACAAAATTGTGCCTGAGATAGTGGAATACATCACACGCGAGTTCCCGGATGGTTACCGTTTCTACCAGGACAACGATCCGAAGCACACAGCGTCAACAGCGCATATCCTTGAGCGCGGTATCAACTGGGTGAAGACACCAGTGGAGTAAGTGTCTCATTTTTTTCCCACAGTTTTTACTATGTACTGTATCTCTTAAATTAATTGTCCTATTTTTCCAATGACAGATCGTCAGACTTCAATTCGATCGAAATGGTCTGGCATCAGCTGAAGGATCATATCCGGAAAGTGGTGAAACCCTCCAAAAAGGAGGAGTTGGCGAAAGGCATAATGAGTTTTTGGAATGATGTACTCACCGTGGAATGCTGCAATAAATATATAGACCAAATTGCGACTGTGTTGCCCATTGTGATCGCGCGTAATGGGCAAGCATCAGGAAAGTAGTACTGTACTGTAGTATTGTAAGTACAGTATGATACAGGTAAGTATAGCACAGTACATAGAATACATATATACAGTAGTTCCAGTATAGACTAGTTTGACAGTACTAACTGCATACACATTGCCATAATGCCATAATACAGTATGCACCTACAGTAGAGTACAGTAACTGCTCAATTTTTTTCTTTCCAGAGAGAGCAGCACCAGCCATCTGGTTATATACTGTAGTATTTAACAGTAGTCAGAGTATACAGTAGTTCCAGTATAGACTAGTTTGTCAGTACTAATTTTTTTTCTTTCCAGAGAAAGCAGCACCAGCCATCTACAGTAGTACTACACATCACACAATGCCATAATACAGTACGCACATAACTGCACTAATTTTTTGTTTTCTTGTCGTTTCAGGAAAAAGGGATGGCCTGGGGGGAGGTGGGGTGTTGTGTGCAGTCTAATCTGTTTGTACCGACAAATGTACAGTATATAAACAGCAGTAATTATGTACACAAAACCTCTCCTCTCTCAATGAACTACTGTACTGTACACAGAATGAGGAACAAGATAAAGACGGAAAACATTATATTACTATATATATATATATATTATACATTATATATTATTAAATAATATTCTTATAAATGTGCATTATTCATGTTTATCCATGTTTTACAAATGTTTTCTAAATGTTTATCCAATTTCAATCTGCCAGAAGAACTTAATAAAGACTGCATTATGTATTAGTCATGATTATTTTTATATTTGTATTTTTTGGTTCCTGATAAAATAAAATAAATATTTATTTACATTCCTGCTAATCATAATCATTGACAACACCCCCCCCACACACACACACACACACACACACACACCTACAGTACACCAATGAATAAGAATGAATGACAAAACAACATGAATCAGGTAATGGTTTTTTTAACTCTCAATTCTCACAATGCAGTGCAAATCAGATTTACATTTCAAATTCGAGAAGGGATTTTCCAAAGCGTTACCGTAAACAAAGCCTCAAAGGATTGGGGGAGTTGGGTGAGTCATGCGTTAGCTCCCATCTCAAAGAGGATTACAGTACATGCAGGAGCAGTGATGTGATTGACACTTAGCTAGGGACGGATTAAAAACACAATGAATAGCTTCAGAAAATTAATGACTCTGTGGAGGGGGGGTTGGGTGGGTGAGTCATGCGCAGTAAGCAGCTAGCTCCCATCTCAAAGAGGATTACACACAGGCGCAGTGAGGCTTTGTAGCTCGGCTATGGGTGGACTAAGAACACAATGTCAAGATTCAGAAAATTAATGACTCTGTGGAATTTAAAATCCTTGAGCTAGCATTGTGTGTGTTCGTGGGGGAGGGGGCTACAGGGTACAGCTGCATGAAGTTCAAAGATAATGACATACTGTAATATAATTTCCGTACGTACAGTAAAAAGCACACAAATCAACCATGTGCAGTCAAACGCACAGGGTCACAGTCAAAAGCTACAGCACAGATTGAATATCGTAATACAGTATCAAGATGATTTTTGCAGGCTTGTGGAGAAAAAAAATTACAATAATTTTTTTTTTTTTTTTTTGGTCACTCACTCAAGCAAGCAAGCAGTAGTGGGCGAAGTTACAGGCGCATGCGTAGTAATCACCTGCTGTCAAGCAGGAATGTAATTGAAACCAGACACACATTCAAAGGAATGGTGTGGGAGAGATGTACTGCATTGTAGAGAAGATAAGAAGTTAAAATACCCTGCAGTGCAGTTAATTATCCTGAGCGAGGGGAGAGCACTGTATATGCCGAAATGTGACACTGTTACAGTACTGTACACGCCTATGCGTTTCAACAATTTTCAAATGAGACATACTGTACAGTACAGCACTGCAAATGCATGTATACTTTAAATATGCAAATTTACAATTACTGCGCGCGCACACACAGACTGTGTACTGACGTAGGTTGAACCACAAAGGTATTAGACTTCCAAGACAACAGCTCGCAAACGCCCCCCTGAGTTTTTACACGGCATTGCAGTATTGCAGACAGCAAGAATAAAATGCTAATATCACGAGCGCTAAAATAACGCACTTCACTTCGGGCAAAACAATAAAAAAAACGCACCTAACTGGGATTATCTGAGAGCCACGGATCTAGCCGATTTAGACTCAGGTCGGCCGCCACTGTAGTTTCCCCACTTTTGAAGTCAGGCTTACAGGTCTGTAATTCCCCGCTTGTGATCTAGCTCCCTTTCTAAATATAGGCACAATATCTGCTTTACGCCAATCTTGTGATACTGAGCCTGTGGAAATGGATTCCTTGAATATTAAATATAATGAGAGTATATCCACGTAGAAGCCGAAGCACAGCCACACCAATGTAGAACAGGACACAAAAGTTCTTTCAAGAATTTATTAGCTAAAAAGGCATAAGGACAGACATCCTGTTCTACATTGGTGTGGCTGTGCTTCGGCTCCTACATGGATATACTCTTTTGCTGATTACCTGCCTGGATGCACGCTAGTCTGGATACGCTGTGCAGAGGCTTTCCTGCCTTATTGTTCACGCCACGCTCCAGCTGCTTTGGTGCACGGCAACCTACCCCTTGGAGGATTTCGGCGATTCCTGAGCTGAGGAGGACGCGCATATGGACGGCGACGACATCAAGCAGGGTGCCATGGAGTCAGCGTGATCGCCTGACCAACACCTGGTGAATACTACCACGAGTGACGCCGCACTTACCTACCTCCAGGATCTTCGCAGGGGAACCGCCACCAAATGTGAAGGATCGGGGCTCCGGTTTGATTGGGTCTTACCGGTCTGAAGTTGCGTGAGTAAAGCAACCATTGCCTGCTGTATACGAGTGGTTATTGAATTTAACCCTTTATTGCCATTTTGCTTGAGACATTGAAAAAAGCACTTGTAAAAAAGCACTTACAAACCACACACTTGCAGAATTTCATCATAGACCCTTCAAGTACTGGACACATGTCATTATATTACAGCATTTGATTCCAGCGTGACACCACTATTACTGTTTTTAGAGCTCCGGATATTTTGGTCTTTCTTTAGACCAATTTCTTCTATTAAATATAATGGTTTGGCTATTACTGAGCTTAACTCCTTGAGAACTCTTGGATGTATGCCATCGGGGCCAGGTGCCTTATTTACCTTTTTCAAGCCACTTATGAACTTCTTCCTCAGTTAACCAATTGTTCATTAATATGGAGTTATTGGCTTCCTCCTTCGGCACTACTATTGAACTTGATTCTTCCCTGGTAAAAACATAGGCAAATAATTTGTTTAATACCTCTGCTTTTTCCTTATCTCCAATAATCTGCCTACCCATCTCACACTGAAAGGGTCCTATATTTTCTTTTCTCATTTTTTTGTTATTATGGTACATAAATAACTTTTTATGATTGACCTTACTTTCTATTGCAATCTTTTTTCATTATCCATTTTTGCTAATTTGATTGCCCTTTTGCAATGTTTCTTACATTCCTTATAATTCTGATATGATGTCTCCGTCCCTTCTGACTTAAAGAATCTAAATGCCTTCCTCTTCTTGTCCATTTCCTCCCCAACCTATTTATTTAGCCAAATTGGTTTTGACTTATTTTTTTTATACTTATCACCCAAGGCTATACACTGATAAGTGTGCTTTTCTAACAATCTTTTAAAGACTGCCCATTCATTTTCTACATTTTCCCTGCAAAAACCCTTACGACAATTGCGCCCAACCGGAAAGTCGTGTTACCTTACGACAATTGCGCCCAACCGGAGAGTCGTGTTACCATTGCGGATCTTCTGAGCATCGGACCCGTGACTGTCCACCGTCTCCGGGAAACGACCAAACCCAGTGAGTACGAATGGGCTCTCCCTGGGTGATAAATCTTCTTGTCCCCTTTCCAGGAGGGAACTTCCCAAAAAATTGACCATTCCCGTTTCCCTCTCTGGTCCTACTTTCCGCACCTCCACAGCAGCATTTATCGATTCCGGCGCAGGAGGGAACTTCGTGGACCAGATCTTCTCTGAACAGAATCAGATCCCACTCTCTAAGAAGAAGTTCCCGTTGCCTTGGTCGGGATTGATAATCGGCCGCTCACCCCAGCATATATCTCCTTGGAGACCGGTCCCATCACCCTTTCTTCTCACTCCCACAAGGAGACCTTGGACTTTGACGTGATTCATGCTCCTGGTACACCGGTCACTCTTGGCCTGCCCTGGTTGTAGAAGCACAATCCACATATCGATTGGGTATCTCCTAATCCCATTGTCTGGTGGTCAAGTTCAGAGGAATCTTCTTCATCTACGGTACGTCCGCCTCAATTACTAGCTAACACATCCAATCCTAAGAGAGATTTACCCTCCCCATATGCAGATTTGTTGGATGTTTTTAGCAAATCGCAATCTGAGCTCCTACCCCCTCATCGCCCATACGATTGTCCGATTGACCTGGTACCTGGATACACCTTGCGCAAGTCCAAATCCTACCCCCTCTCTTTGCCCGAGACAGAGCCATGGATGAATATATTCGCGAGAACTTGAAGCAGGGTTTTATACGTCATTCCAACTCTCCCGCGGGGGCTGGATTCTTCTTCGTTAAGAAGAAGGATGGGACTCTCAGACCTTGTATTGATTAACGGGGCTTGAACCACATTACAGTGAAGAATCGTTATCCACTCCCACTCATCTCTGAGCTGTTTGATAGACTTCAAGGGGCCAACCTCTTTACCAAGCTTGACCTGCGTGGAGAATACAATCTCATTCGCATCCGGGAGGGCGACGAATGGAAAACTGCCTTCAACACCTGTAGCGGGCACTACGAATATCTTTTGATGCCCTTCGGTATATGCAATGCACCAGCAATTTTTCAGGACTTTATCAATGATATCTTTCGGGATGTCCTTAATCGTTTTGTAATCGTCTATCTGGATGACATCCTTATTTTTTCTAAGAACCTACAGGACCATATCATCCATACAAAGTTTGTGCTCTCTCGTCTCCGAGAGAACCGGTTATTTGCCAAAATGGAGAAATGCCTTTTTCACCAGTCTACCACTTCCTTTCTTGGGTACATTATCTCCAACAGGGGCTATGCCATGGACCCAGAGAAACTTAAAGCCGTAGTGGATTGGCCGCAACCCGATTCCCTCAAGTCTATTCAGCAATTTTTAGGATTCTCTAACTATTACCGGAAATTTATTCGCAACTTTTCCACCATCATCGCTCCGATCACTGCACTGACCCAAAAAGGTGCAGATCCTTCATCTTGGTCTCCCGAGGCAGTCACGGCTTTCAAAACATTAAAACAAGCTTTCGTCTCTGCTCCCATCCTCCGACATCTGAACACTAATTTCCCATTCACCCTAGAGGTTGATGCTTCGGACTGTGGGGCTGGCGTGGTTCTAGGCCAGAGACTTTCTCCCCAGGACAAACTTCACCCTTGCGGGTTTTTCTCTAAGAAGTTTTCTCCAGCGGAGAGAAATTATGATGTGGGCAATAGGGAACTTTTGGCTGTCAAATTAGCTCTTCAAGAATGGAGGCATCTTCTGGAGGGGTCAAAAGAGCCATTCATGATTCTCACGGACCATAAAAACCTGTTGTACATCAAGAATGCCGCCGCTTAGGTCCCCGCCAAGCCCGTTGGTCGTTATTTTTCTCCAGGTTTAATTTTATTCTGTCATACATTCCCGGCACCAAAAACGTCAAGGCTGATGCCCTCTCTAGACAATACTCTTCTGAAGAGAGACCGGAAAAAACCACCGAGTCCATCCTTCCTAAACAAAGGATCCTCGCAGTCGCTGCGTTCAAGAATCTTGAGAAAATCATCAAGTCTCAAAAACATCGTCCGACTGGTCTTGAGGTTCCAAAGGACACCTTGTACGTAGAGCCCAAGTTCATTCCTGAGATACTCGATTGGGGACATGCTGCCCGCTCGGCAGGACATCCAGGATTCAAAAAAACGTTGGATCTCATCAGTCGCACCTTCTGGTGGCCCAATATGGCCAAATCCATTCTCGAATTCACACGATCCTGTCCGGTATGTGCACGTAATAAGATTTCTCATCAGAAACCCCATGGTCTTCTTTTACCTTTACCCATTCCGGAGCACCCCTGGTCACACATATCCATGGACTTTATTGTTGAGTTGCCTAGGTCGAATGGCATGAACACCATTCTAGTAGTGGTGGATCGGTTTTCCAAGATGGCACATTTCATCCCTCTCAAAGGATTACCCTCCTCACCCGCCCTAGCCGATATTTTCTCCAAAGAGATTTTCCAGATCCAGGGCATTCCTACATCCATCTTATCTGATCGGGGCTCTCAATTCGTCTCTGTAAGGAATCCACTCCTGGCTTTGATTATAGCTTTTGCAGACTTCTGCAGTTGCAAAAGTTTCCTCTGGCAATCAATGGCACATGTGCTGCTTCTCATTGCAGCTTCTGCCCTGTGCTACATCATTGGAGGAATACTCACACACCCTCCTCCTGTGATTGGATCTCCGCCCTTTATATCCTGGGCGTTGGCACTGAAACAGTGCCGAGCATAATCTCCTACCTGGGACATTACTGTCTCTGCCACAAACCACCCCAGGCCTCTCTCCTAGCGTTCTTACCTTCCAAGTTCCTGAGTATCAGAGGCCTGTTCTTTCTCCTGTGTTGAAGCGTGTTGCCAGCACCGGTACCTGCTGCATTCCCTCCTAGCAGTGGCTACCCTTCCTTTCCTGCGGCCTGCTGCTATCCTCTTGCAGTGGCCTGCCTTGGACTTCTGCGCTGAAGCATTGGTTCTCCCCGACACTGCCCTGTGGTGAACTTCGGCCAGCCTGCTGTCTCCTCCTGCTGAGATCGGCATCATGGGCCAAGGCCACTCCTCGCGCAAAAGCCACTCCCACGCTCACGCTCCTAAGCTGAAGCGGGGAACTCCTGTCTGCTTGTTGCCGATTCCTTGCTACGACTACGACGACCCGAATGTCTTCTATCCTGACCCTGCTTCGGCCATCGATTGTCCTGTCTTCTCCTACCCCGACTTTGGCTTCAATAACGACGATGCTGCCTTCTCCAATCCTGACCCTGCGATGTACGACTACGAACTGCGCACTCCAGATCAGTCTGCGCGGACTAAGGTCGGTGATAATGTAAACCCACCTCAGCCCCGTGGTCCGGTCCCGGTTTGTGGCAAGCATCGGCGTAACAGTCCACGATTCTGGAGTACTTTCACCAAAAGACTGGGCATCTCTTCTTCCTTTTCTTCAGGATATCACCCTCAATCTAATTGGCAGACCGAGAGGGTCAATCAATCCCTCGAGAAATATTTAAGGTGCTTTGTCTCTGACTCTCAGGATGACTGGGCGGAATTACTTACCTGGGCTGAGTATGCCTTTAATTCCTCTAGGAACGAGTCCACTCGTGAGACGCCCTTCTTTATTAATTACGGATTCCACCCGGCTCGATTACCTATTTCTAATATCTCCTCTGGAGTACCAGCCGTGGACGAACACATCTCCCTCCTACAGGACTCTTGGTCTAGAATTCAATCGGCACTTCAAAAGGCCTCCCTGACATCTAAAACCCAGGCTGACCATCATCGCTGACCTGCACCAAACTACAAGCCTGGGGACAAGGTTTGGTTATCTACAAAGAATATCCATCTCAAAACCCCTTCCCCCAAATTGGCACCTAGGTTTCTGGGTCCATTTCCTATCATGGAGCAGGTAAACCGGTGTCCTTCCAACTTCAATTACCTCAAAGCATGAGAATCCCTAATGTCTTTCACACTTCGCTTCTCAAGCCGTTCATCTCCAGTTCCCTCTTTCACTCTTAAACCAGACCCAGTGATCATACAGGGCAACAAAGAGTACGAGGTTCAAGCTTTACTAGATTCCCGTCTTTTGAGAGGTAAGGTCCACTTCTTGGTCTATTGGAAGGGCTTTGGACCTGAGGAAAGGTCGTGGGTACCCCTTAAAGACATTCACGCACCCGGACTTCTGAAACGTTTCCGAAATAAATTTCCGTCCAAATAATGGGAGGATCATCCTTTGCCTCCTACTGCTGCCGTGGTGCATGCCCCTCGCCGGCACCAGTCATCTCCCGCTGCCCTGGGGGTTCCCCGCCGTCTCCGGAGGTCTGCCTCTGCTCCAAGGCCGCCCCTCTCTCATGCGGCTGCCATTTGTCCAAGGCGCGCGTGGACAGCGTGCGCTGGGTGAAGATAATTTATTCACTGCACTAGCAGTGACACCATGCCCCCAAGTGACGAACAGGCTATTTCCCCAGACCAAACTTATTCACCTGCCTGCCAATCAAGGGGACCTATCCAAGACAGCTCCACGCACTCCTCCATGTCTGCCCCCACTTCTGATTGGTCAGCCGCACTTTATATTGCCTGTCCTGCCACTCACTCCTTGCTCGACATAGTCTCCACTGGCAGATGTCTCTCTTTATTTACACAGGACACGGTTTGGCTTGGCGGACGTCAACTCCTGGCTCTCGACCCCTGCTTGGACACCGACCTTCCGGAATTCTCCAATCCTCGACCTTGGCTAACGGCAACGACTACGGAACTTCTTTACCGGTACCGGCAAGTATTGCTAAAGCTAACACCACCTGGCCTGGCAACGCCTAAAACACCACACTCCGGACACGCTGCTTTTGCTGCGCGTTGTGCTCATATACGTCCCCACCTCAGTATAAGGGACGGGTCTGGTCTGCGGGCAGCACCGGCATAACAGGTATACATTATATACAAGACATTGCATGCACAGTTAAAGAAAATATATATTATGGGCATATGAAACATTTACAGACCAGATTAAAATGTGAGACAGCCTTAGATTTGAAAGAACTTAAACTGGTGGTGGATGTGAGAGTCTCTGGTAGGTTGTTCCAGTTTTGGGGTGCACGGTAAGAGAAGGAGGAACGGCCGGATACTTTGTTGAGCCTTGGGACCATGAACAGTCTTTTGGAGTCTGATCTCAGTTGATAAGGGCTGCATGTGGTAGGGGTGAGGAGCTTGTTCAGATAGCTGGGTAGCTTGCCCAAAAATAATTTAAAGGCAAGACAGGAAAGGTGAACTTTGCGCCTCGACTCTAGTGATGACCAATCTAGTTCTTTGAGCATTTCGCAGTGATGTGAATTGTAGAGGGTGTCAAGTTTGCTAAGGTGGGTTTGAGGTGCCGAGCCATATACTATGTCTCCATAGTCAATAATTGGCATTAGCATCTGCTGTGCAATACGCTTTCTGACCAAGAGACTTAGGGAGGATTTGTTCCTATAAAGTACCCCTAGTTTGGCATAGGTCTTGGTTGATAGATATAATATAGATATAGATATAAAGCATTGAAAGTAATTTAAATAAATAACATTATTCTCAGTATATCTGAATTATGATGCAACGGAATGAAAAACAAAAGTAAAAAATCCATGGTATCTATTCAATAAGTAAAGAAGTGGATGCATAATTTAAAATGTATTTGCTTCCATGTACTTGGGCAGATATGGGCCCATTTGTTTTGCAGATTTGGATCTGCCTCGGATTGTCCGGTTCCTTTGGTCTGCAGATTTCAGCGGATCAGTCTCAAAAAGGGTGATTCTTTTTTTCCGGATTTACATTTTCTTTCACAGAATAATTCATACCAAAATTTGTAATATGTGATCTGTAGATGAGGTAGAGGAGCAGAGGAGGAGTATAAATAGAGGTGCAGTCTTAAAATGAAGCCACTTGATGCAGTATTTAGCTGTGAGCGGTTGGGTTGCTTCTGTTCTTGCTGCTGTAGAACCCTATTATACTATTATGTTATAGTTTGAAAATCCCAAAATTATTTACTTTATATTTTTTTGCATTTCTTTCAGTGAGGGGGGCTCAGGGCTCTGGGTCTTCTTGATGATGCACACATGGCTGTATATTATTTCTATAACTGATTGTAGTCTATAATTTACTGGAATATAGAGTGCAGTAGTTACTATTGTTATGACTCCAAGTCTTAATATTTCTGGGAAAAATCATGCCAGGGGTAAGCTATTAAGCTTCCTGTTCTAGAGCATTTTCACAGTAATTCTGTTTTTATTTTTGTTAAAAACAGTCTGAGATAACAAGATATCTTTAATTAATCCAGTGCTGGATTTCAGCTTTATTTTCTATCATAACAGGGAAAAGGGAGACCAAAAAGCGCACCAGCACAAACGGAGCAGGAAGAAAACCAGAACAAAAAAATGATTAAAAGGGCACTTTAATGTGGCAAAAGACCCATCCAATGCATTTCGAACGTCGCAGCGACGTTCGAAATGCATTGGATGGGTCTTTTGCCACATTAAAGTGCCCTTTTAATCATTTTTTTGTTCTGGTTTTCTTCCTGCTCCGTTTGTGCTGGTGCGCTTTTTGGTCTCCCTTTTCCCTGTATTGCATTGAGTAGCTGCACAGCCTGCCTGCCTGCCCTACCAGGATGTGAGTATTTGCATATTTTTCAGGGGAACCTGCCAATGAGACATATGGTGAGTGGGTTGCACCACACACCACCTGTCTTCAGGAGGATAGTACCCATTATATGACACAATAGGTACTATATCAATTGTTAGTACCCTGGTACAGTGGTCTGGCTTATTATCATTTTGAGATATACCTGCATTTGAGCGCTTCAGCTATTTTCCATATTATTTTCTATCATAATAATTACTAATGATTTACTCATCCACTTTTGGTGAGAGGGAGAAATAGGAAAATATGTCAGGGCTTATTCCTGACACAGAACTGGTATGCATTAATGCAAGCTCCGGATACCCCTGGCTTCAATCCAATGCAATAAATATACATTTACAGGCAGCTTCATTACCTTAGCGACTAACCACTAAGGCAATGAAGGGGTTAAATACTAGTGCTTGGTTTATGGTGGGTAGCGGGGGTGGGCGCCCATTCAAAATAAATAAATTCAAGCCAGATTAAAGTAAATAAAAGTCCTACTTACCCCTTCCAGGAGGAAGGCTGTCCTCATCACTGTTCTCCGGTCCTTGTCCTCTGTGGGCATCAACCGTACAATCAAAAAACAAACTAATGGCACTAACCCCTTAATCACCATAGTGGTTAGTAACCACTATAGTAATTAAGGGTTTAACCCCCCTCCACCTTCCACCCACCCGGGAAGTCAGCTAATTAGGAAAGCTATGCTTCTCTCACTTTAAAATTACATCACCAGAAAAAAATGTCTGCCATCACAGTGTAATCCAACCAATTTGAATGAGAGATATACCACGTGAGGCATCACATGGTACACCCCCAATCTGATTGGTTGTAGTGCCATGTGATGGCAGCCATTTTTTTAAGGATGTGACAACCTCCCTTTAAAATGATGTCACATCCTTAAAAAAATTGGAAGTTGTCACATGGTACTACAACCAATCAGATTGGGGGTGCTCATCTCCCAATCCGATTAGTTGTATTACCATGTGATGGCAGCCATTTTTTCTGTTGACATAATTTTAAAGGGAGAGAAGCATAGCCTTCCTGAATTGCTGGCTATCCTCCTTTTAAGATGACGTCTCGTACTTA